>NC_037677.1:95350142-95389696 GCF_003255815.1 Theropithecus gelada
TTTTTTTTTTTTTTTTTTGAGACGGAGTCTCGCTCTGCCGCCCAGGCTGGAATGCAATGGCCGGATCTCAGCTCACTGCAAGCTCCGCCTCCCGGGTTCACGCCATTCTCCTGCCTCAGCCTCCCAAGTAGCTGGGACTACAGGCACCCGCCACCACGCCCAGCTAGTTTTTTGTATTTTTTAGTAGAGACGGGGTTTCACCGTGTCAGCCAGGATAGTCTCGATCTCCTGACCTCGTGATCCGCCCGTCTCGGCCTCCCAAAGTGCTGGGATTACAGGCTTGAGCCACCGCGCCCGGCCTAAGGGTAAGATAATTCTTAAAGCTGATTTACATCCCCATCACCTTTAACTGACAACAGTGAAAATTCTTCAACACTCTTGCCTACTTTTGTCTTTAACCTAAACAACAAAAATGCTGAGAGTTTAGCTCTTTTTAAAAGAGCTTTTTGAGGAAGTTTTGGATAAATCTACAATAGAAATTGGACAAATCCACTGGGCTCTTCTGAAAAAGATTCAAATTGACCCAAACAAGCCCCTTTCTAATATCAGACAATACTCCTTAAATCCTGAAGCTTCTGCAGAAATTAAGCCAATTACAGAAGAATATAAAGCTAAGAATCTTGTGGTGCCTAGTACTAGCCCCTGTAGTACTCCTATCATTCCTATAAAGACATCTCATGGACATGGATGGAGATTTGTACAAGACCTATGAACCATTAATAATACTGTCATTCTTTGACACCCTGTCATTCCAAATCTCCATACTCTCATGACTTCCATTCTCACAGAATGTAAATTTTACAGTGACATACTTTCATAGTGCTTTTTTTAAAAAAAGCATTCATGTGGATGCTGGGAGTCAAATTTTATTTGTCTTCACATAGGAAAGTCAACAATATACCTAAATAGTAATGCCTTGAGGGTATACAAAAAGCCCTATCTACTTTTCAGATACTGAAGACATATTTAACAGACATGTCTTTCACCCAAGGATTGATTCTCTTGCAGTATGTTGATGACTTCCTTCTTCGTTCCTTGTGAACATGATTATGTTCATCTCCTTAAACTTCTAGCAGACAAAAACCACAAAGTTTCCAGGGAAAGACTATAATTTACCCGGGACCACATCAAACATTTGGGACACATGACATATAACCAAGGACTTCTCTTGGCTCCTGACAGACTTAAGGGTATTTAAACTTTTCTCAATCTCAGACTGACTATTACAAAGGTGATAGGGGCTGGCAGGTTCTGTAAAAACTGAATACCTAATTTTCCTTTGATAGCGTAATCCTTACATGCCCTTCAGAAATTTGACAAACCAGATCCCCTGGACTAAAAAGAGAACACCTATATGGCTTTCTATCAAAAGAAGGATTTCTAAGTCTTCCTGCCTTAAGGTACCCCAATCATCAGCTCTCTTTCTTCATTTTTGTGTATGAAAAAGAAATAAATGTGTTGGGGGGTTCTTTACCCCAAAACATTGAGTTCAACACAGACCCATTGGCTATTATAGCCAGCAATTAGGTTCAATAGCTGACTCCCTCTCTGCATGACAGCTATATCAGCCACTACAACTTTAATTAACTCTACAGAAGAGATAATCACGAACTCTACTCTCACTGTCTATGTTCCTCATGCTGTAGAAGCTTTGTAGAAACCGTAGAGAACTCTCATCATACTCAGTATCATTCTGCAAGCAGACTAACTTCTTATGAGATCTTGCTGTTGATTTATCATATTCTTTCTCACTGTAATACTCTTAATCCAGTAACCCTCCTTCCCCTACCTGTTAATGAGACACATCATGACTGTTCAAATCTAACTGGTCAGCTAAAACCTAAAGTTGATTTACATGAAATTCCTAGACCAAATGCAGAACTTTCATGGTTTACTGATGCATCATAAATGACAGATAATATAGGAAAATGTTGTGCTAGATATGCTATAACTCTTCTTGAAGTACACACATGCATCTCTTAATGACAGGAATACATTCTGAGAAGTGCATTGTTGGGTAATTTCATCATTGTATGAACAGAATATCATAGAGTGTACTTAAACCTAGGCTTCTACATACCTAGTTATATGATATTGCCTACTGCTCCTAGGCTAAAAACCTGTACAGCATATTACTGTACTAAATACTGTAGGTAATTGTAGCATGATGCTAAGTATTTGTGTATCTAAACATATCTCAACATAGAAAAGGTAGAGTAAAAATAAGGTATTACAATTATGGGACCACTGTCATATACGTGGTCAGTTGACAAAAATGTGCAGCACATGACTACATGCAGCAATGACTGTAATTGAAGAAGCTGCACTGCTGATGGCTACTTCAGCCCGACAAGCAGAACTTTATGCCTTAATCAGGGCTTATATTCTGGTGAAAATAAAACTGCAAACTTTTACACCAATAGCCGTTATGGCTTTGGGGTTGTTCATGATTTTGGCGTGCTTTGGAAACAAAAAGGATTTTTAACTTCCAGAGGGAACTAAATTAAAAATGGAACTTTTGCCAATTTATTAAATTCAATTCAACTTCCCTCTGCCTTGGCTATAATCAAAATTTCTGGGCACTCTAAATTAGAAAGGCTAAGAAAAATGACTTGGTTGATCATGCAGCAAAAGCAACTACCTTGAGTTCCACTAAGACTAAAACCTTATAGCTAATATGTATTGTTTTCCAAAAAAGGATTTAAATGATGTTGAGAAAGTTGCTCAGTCTTGGGCATCACATAAAAAAAATTATATTGGGCTGATAACAATTGCATTTTTTGCCCAACAACAAATTTATGGTATGGCCCCAATAATAAACTGCTATTACCAGAATCTATATGTCTTTTAAAAACCTTACCCAAAATGACACATCAGATGACTAATTGGGCAACTGATAAATTTTATAAAGCAGTATTATTAGTGGGGAAATATTTCAAGGGCTGCCAAAGAGTTACAACTGTCTTGTACTGTTTGTCCAGAATTCAGCTCAGGAAAGACAATTCAGATAGTTCCAGGTCATTTTAACCTACCTAATGGACATTCTGAGGTTTGGCAAATGGATTTCATTCAGCCACCTCCATATCAAGATTATAAATATGTTATAGTTATAATTTGTATGATATTTCCTTTGACCTTCATGTCAAAGGGTTTTTTAACTTAATAATATCATACTATATAAGAATGTATAATTTCAAGAATAATCACTAAAAATTATAATGTTTAATAAACTGCTTATAGAGAAAATGAAATACTAAGCATGAATTTTAAAATTCAATACAAGAAATGGACATAAAAATGTAGAATGATTAGAAAATAAATAAGGTATAGATGTAAATCCAAATATATCAGTGACAACATTCAGTGGAAATGGATTAAGAATTCCAATTAAAAGACAAAGACGGTCAGCTAAACAGAAAACAAAACCCATAATGTTACTGAAAAAGAGGCCAACTTTAAGGATACAAAAATGATAAAAGTAACAAGATGAGAAATAATGCTATGCAAACACTTACCAAAAGGAAGTTGTATGTACCTATATATTTCCATCAGACAACGAAAAGTTAAAGATGTTGTGGTAGGCTGAATGATGGCTGCCTTCTCCCAACCAAAATGTTTACATCCTAATCCCTGGAACCTATGGATGTTACTTTATGTGGCAAAAGAGATTTTGAAGATGTGATCAAATTGAGAATCTTTAGATGGGGAGATTATCCTAAATTATCCAAGTGAGCCTGATATAATTACAAGTCTTCTTGTAAAAGAGATACAGGTGGAGTCAAAGTTAGATAGGAGGCAATGTGACAAAAGCAGCAGAGGGACAGAGGGAAAGAGATTTGAACATATTATGCTTCTGGCTTTGAAGACAGAAGAAAAGAGCCAGGAGCCAAAGAATGTAGGCAGCTTCCTGAATCTGAAAAGGTCAAGGAAACAGATTCTCTTGGAACGTCTAGAGGGAACACAGTTGTGGAGAATAAATTTTAGACTTCTGATCTCCCAAAGTGTAAGATGATAAATTTGCATTATTTAAAGCCGCTTTGTGGTGATTTGTTACAGCAGCAGTCAAAATGAATATAGACAGATTACTATAAATAAAGATAAATAATGCACCAGTCACAGTGGCTCACACCTGTAATCCCAGCGCTTTGAGAGGCCAAGGCAGGAGGACTGCTTGAGGCCAGGAGTTCAAGACCAGCCTGGGCAATATAGCAAGATCCAATCTCTACAAAAAATAGAAAATAAAAAAATTATCTGGGCACGGTGGCACATGCCTGTAGTCCCAGCTACTCGGGAGGCGGAGGTGAGAGGATTGCTTGATCCCAGGAGTTCAAGGATGCAGTGAGCTATGATCATGCCACTGTACTGCAGCCTGGGTAACAGAGCAAGACCCCATCTCAAAAAAATAAACAAATAGATACATAGAGATAGATAGTTATTAAAAGTATTAATCTACCAAGAAGATATAATTCTAAATTTTCATGTCCATAAAAATATAGCCTCAAAAATGCATTAAAAAAGAAAACAGCATACATAAACAAATACACAAGTCACAGTGGGACATTTTAACATACCTCTAACAATAACCTTTAGAAGCAGATAGAAACTATTGATAAGAATATATAAGATTTAAAGGACATAATCAACAAACGTCACCTAATATTTATAGAACTCCAAACAGAAAAAATGCATGCTTTTCAATCAACATTTACCATAACAGAATATATGCTGGGTTACAAACAGGTCCTAACAAATTTTAAAGGATTGATGAGTATGTTCTTTACAGTAGAGTTAAATGAAGAAGATTAAAAGATAACTAGAAATTAAGCAACATTCTTTAAAATAACCCACAGGTCAAAGAATAGCTCAAAAGGGAAACTGGAAAATATCTTGAATTTAACAATACAAATAAAAGACATGAAAACTTAAGGGATGCAGCTAAAGCAGTATACAGAGGGAAATGGGAGATTTTTAGCCTTAAATACACATATTAGAAAAATCTAAAGAAATAATCTAAGGCCGGGCGTGGTGGCTCAAGCCTACGTAGTCCCAGCACTTTGGGAGGCCGAGACGGGCGGATCACGAGGTCAGGAGATCGAGACCATCCTGGCGAACACGGTGAAACCCCGTCTCTACTAAAAAAAAAAAATGCAAAAAACTAGCCGGGTGAGGTGGCGGGCGCCTGTGGTCCCAGCTACTCGGGAGGCTGAGGCAGGAGAATGGCGTAAGCCCGGGAGGCGGAGCTTGCAGTGAGCCGAGATCGCGCCACTGCACTCCAGCCTGGGTGACAGAGCGAGACTCCGTCTCAAAAAAAAAAAAAAAAAAAGAAAAAAGAAATAATCTAACCTTCCATCTAAAGAAGTTGGAAAAAGAATAGCAAATTAGAATGAAGTACAATGAAAAAAATAAATGTCAGAGCAGAAATCAATGAATAAAAGACAGATATGAAATAGAGAAAAACCTCAACAATGCCAAAAGTTAGTTCTTCAAGAAGATTGAACTCTTGGCAAGACTGAACAAAAAAGAAAAAAAAGAAGGCACAAATAATAATACATGTATGAGGAATTAAAACTGGCACATCACTATGGATCCAACACACATTAATAATATAATGAAGGTAAAATGACAATTCCAATAGATTTAAAACTACATATGAAATGGACAAATTCCTATAAAATCAGTTTACCAAATTTAACATAAAAAATACAAAATATGATTGGTCTTAATATCTTATTAAGTTTTTGACACTTGCTTTTTTAATCCATAAAATTACATTCACAAACTTCACAGGTGTTCTAATTCTAATTTTATACATCAAAAGGACCATTTTCCAATTAGTTTTTCATACTTACACATTTACATTCATGCATCACTTAATGACAGGGATAAGTCCTGGGAAATATGTTGCTGAGTGATTTTGTCATTGTGCAAACATCATGGAATGTATTTATACAAACCTACATACTACAGCCTACCACATACCTAGCCTATATGGTATAGCCTATGGCTCCTATGCTATAAATCTGTATAGCATGTTACTGTACTGAACATTGTAAGCAACTGTAACACAATGCTAAGTATTTGTGTATCCAAACATGGAAAAGGTACAGTAAAAACACAGTATTATAAACTTATGACAGCAATGTCATATATCTGATCCATTGTTGACCAAAACACCATTATGCACTGCATGACTATATATGTTTAATCTATAATCAAAAACATTCTCACAAAGAATCTCTACATCTAGATGGCTTCACTGATAAATTCTTCCATTAATTTAAGAAATAATACCAATATTAAATCAACTCTTTCAGAAAATTAAAATGAAATGGGAACTCTTCCCAATTCATTTTATTAGATCAGCATAACCCTGATACAAAAACCTGACAATGGCCTTACCAGAAATAAAACATAGCAGTCAGGCATTCCCAGGAGCAGAGATGTAAAAATCCTACATAAAATCTTAGTAAAGAAAATAGAGAAATATATAAAAACGATAATACATCAAAACTAAACTGAGTTATTCCAGGATGTAAAGTTAGCTTAACATTCAAAAATTAATCAATGTAATTCACTATAAAGAAAAATTGTATGATCATCTTAATGGACATAGCAAAAGCATTAGATAAAACTCAACACTCATTTATGATAAAAATTCTGAACAAACTAGGATTGAAGGAAACAGCCTTATGATAATAAAGGGTATCTACAAATATCTACAGCAAACCTCATATTAATGATAGAAAAGAAAAAGATTTCTGCCTGAGATTGATAATGAAGATGCCCACTAGCACCATTTCCTTTTGACATTGCACTGGAGGTCTTCCTCAACTAATCAGCTAAGAATTTAAAATAAAGGTATAAGAAATGGAAAGGGATTAATAAAACTGTCAATATTCACAGGTAACATGATTTTACACATGTTAATCCAAAAAATCTGCAGATAAATGTTTAGAATGAATAGGGAGTTAAGTAGGGTAACCAGATATAAAATCAATATATTAAAAATCAAGTATATTTTTATATTCCATCAAAAACAAATAGAAAATAAAATTATAAAAACATGCCCAATAGCAAAATATATATAAAAATAAACATATTTGAATAAATTTAAAGACGTTAAAGACATCTACACAGAAAATTATGAAATATTGCTGAAAACAAAAGACAAATGAATGTATATATCATGTTCATGGTCTGGAAAGCTCAATATTAATTCTCTCCAACTTATTTATAGATTGAATACATGTCCAATCAAATCATAAGCAGACTTTACATAGAAATAGATTGGCTAATGCTAACATTTATATAGTTACATGAAGGGCCAAGAATTGCCAAGGCAACCATGAAGAAGGAAAACAAAGCTGGAGAATTTATTCTACCAGATATCAAGATTTATAGATCTATAGTAATTAAGAGTGTGTGATACTGATATAAAGATAGGCAAATAGGCCAATGGAACAGAAGATGGAGTTCAGAAACATATCAACGTATATCTGGACAGTTGCCTTATGATAAAGGCTTTGCTACAAACAATTAGGGGAAAAAATGATCTTTTCACAAAAATGATGCTTGGTCAAGTGGATACGCAAATAGAAAAAAATTTAACCCACCCTCCATTCCCACCTCATATTCAAAAAAATCAATTCCATGTATATTGTAGTTCTAAATGTAAAAGGTAAAATAATAAATATTCTCACATATAACACAGGAGAATATATTAGTCTTTTGTGGTTGGCAATAACTCGCTGAACAGGATACAAAAAGCACTATTAGAAAGAGAAAGATTGATAAATTTAACTATAATAAAATTAAGAACTTCTTTTCATTAAAAGACACCACTAAGTTAGTTGACAGGCAATCCAAAAAGTGGGTGAAGATATTTGTAATCAATAAAGGGACTATATCCAGAACACCTAATCAATAAGAAAAAGACAGATAATTTAAAAAAAAAAACAACAGGTAGGTTTGAGTAGGCATTTCAGAAAGGAAATGCAATAAGATACCACTACATATCGACCAGAATGGCTACAATAAGAAGACCATCAATACCAACTCTTGGTGAGGATGTAGAAAAAAACTGAAAGAGCTAATGGGTATGTAAATTAGATAACTACTTTGGAAAACTATTGGGAAATATCTAAAACCCATTTATCCTATGAGCTGGCAATTCATTCCAAGGCATATACCCAACAGAAATGTGAACATGTTTACCAAAAGCAAAATGTCTCTAGATATTCTTATGTAAAATTACTATTTTCAATAGTCTCAAACTGGAAATAACCCAAATGTTCATCAACAACAGACAGAATAAATGAACTTAATATACTCAAGTAACAGAATACAATATAGCAATAATAATGGACAAACTACAGCTATATGAAATAATACGTATGAATCTCACAAAAATAATGTTGTGAAAGAAGCCAAATATAAAAGAGTGCATACTGTATGATTCCATATATACAAAGTTCAAAACCAGGCAAAACTAATTTCATGGTTTTTCAAGTCAATAAGAAGATAAACAATGGTTATCTTCAAAGAGGAGATGTTAGTGAGCAGGGGTGGTCATGGAAGGACCATCTTAATGCTGGTAATGATCTATTTTCTGATCTGAGTCATTGTGTTCACTGTGTGTTCACTGTGAAAATGCATCTAGCTATTCACTAATACTGTGTGCACTTTTCTGCATGTATGTTTTAATTCGCTAAAATGTTATTAACATAACTCAGAAAAACTTTTCTTCATTTTTATTTCCTGTGGTGCTTGAAGATTTTTTGTGTGCTAATGTCTCTTACTATCATACGAAGCTATCTAGGTTAAGAAAGTGTCACTTAATTTACCTTATCTTTAAAATGATGGAGCTAATTTTTAGGTGACTTCAGAAATGCATCTCATTTCTAATCTTTTATGATTCTATTACCTGGGGAAAGATTTTGTCACATTCTGCATATCCTACTAAAATTATTTTATTCCCTTGAACTATACTCAGTTTGTCCATCTGAGGACAGAATTTAAAAATGTGAGTTTTCTAAAATATCAAAACCATTTCATGAGTCTGCATTGTTTTCAAGAAAACCCCTGAAGTCAGAGGTAGCTGTTGTTGCTTCTGCTCTTAATATCTTTTCAAATGTCTTCCTTGTGGTATAGCACTTAGCAGGCTTCATTGCAGTTATTTGCTTATTTCTCCATCTTCCTCAGTAGCCTGTATGTTTCATAAGGGTAAAGGTTTCCTTCCTCCCTCCTTCTCTTTCATTCACTCAACAGACATTTATCAATAATCTACTGTGTGTCGGGCACTGTGATAGTCATTAGGGGTACAAAGAAAAAAATGGATATGATCTGTATTCTTGCAACCACCAGTATAGTAGGAGCTGCATACTACTCAAGTATACCCAAAAACCCTGCTGTAATACTTACAACAAAAGAGAGGTACATACTTCTTCAGAGTTTATCAATCCAAGAAGGTTTATTGTTGTTTTTGGATGTGTGTGAGGTGGGGAGAGGGAAAAATGGTATTCCTGAAGAAGTAATATTTGAGCTGAGCTTTCCTAAACGAAAAATAGGTATTACTATGATGAAAGAAAAGAAAAAAGAGTGTACAGCCAAAAATGTCATAAACCAAGGCTGGGATGGATATGTGGATAATTATTTGAGAAAAGGCTGGAGAACTAGGTAAGATGCCAATTATTTAAGTCTTTAAGTGCTTGCTTTTCCTTGAGCAAGGATAGCTCTTTCCTGTCATTCAGATTTCAGCTTAAATAACAACTGTTCAAGGGAGGCCTTCCCTAACATCCGAACCTAGTCACCGAAGCTGAAGCCAATTCCTTTTCCTCCTTTGCTAACAAGAATTAAATCATCCTTCTCTGAGCACACTGGTGCTTATAGGGATACAGGTTCCAGCCCCAGTGGGGGGGGAGGGGGGGCGGTGAAACCTAATTGGTGTAAATTGATTACAGTGGTCTCACTACCATTGCTAGGATTGGCTCAAGCATGGGCATGTGACACAGTTCTACCCAATGAGACATGAGAGAAACCTACTTTGAGAAAATTTCTCTCACTCATGCAAAAGGAAAAGAGAGAAGATTTATATATATACACTCCTTTTTCCCCTTCTTTGTCATTGGACATGGTCATGAATGCATGTGGTGCCAGACAGCTGCAGTCATTTTATGACTATGAGAGGAGAAAGATGGACAGCACCTGGATTCTTGATGTCTCTGACCACTAAATTAACCAGCCAGAACCACCCTACTTCCAGACTCATCATTTAAACTACTCTTAATTAAATTCAGCTGTTACTTGCAGCTGAAAGCATTCATTTTCAGTCATTTAACACATCATTGTAGTTTAATTCTCTGCACTGTATCTGTCATCATATGTTTTTTATGTGTTTATTTCCCCACTAAAATATATGCTCCAAAGAATGCAAAGACTTTGTCTGTCTTGTTCAACACTGTATTCCAAGTATTTAGAATGGTGCCAAGTACATAGCAGATGCTCAAATATTTATTGAATGAATACATGAGAAAACTCTGAAAGGATTTTGTGTCTGTGTCATGTAGGGTCAACAAAAAAGACTCTATTTCTAATGTTTTTTTACGTTCATTTTACTACACTGTATAAAATTTTAACTTCAAATAGCAACACTGAAAAGAGGGCATCAACAAGATTAAATATTGGGGTTTGTGGAAGTACCTTTTGGCAGATTTAAAACATTGTCCCAAATTCTTTGACACTATTTTCATAGAAAGGTTGGGGTATATATCTCCTGTCCTTGAATTCAGACTCTGTGACTACTCGAGCAACAGAATATTCCAGGAATGACAGTGTGCCGGTTTCTAGGACCAGGCCTCTTACAAAACTGGCAGCTTCCTCTTCTTATCTCTTATAATGCTTACTCTTGGTACCTAGCCATCATGCCATGAGGAAAACAAATATCCCAAAAAGAGACCCGGTAAAGAGGAAATTAGGCCCCTAGCCTTCAGCTTCAGTAGACATTGTGCTAGCCTCAATTTACCAGCCATGTGAGTCAGCCATATTGGGAGTAAATCCACCAGCTCAAGCTGCCCAGTTGGATGATGCTACATAGAAGAGAAGTGAGCCTTCTTTCACAAGCACTGCACAAATTGAAAACTTATGAGGCAAGGCATGGTGGCTCACACTTATAATCCCAGCACTTTGGGAGACCAGGGCAGGAGGATTGCTCGAGACCAGGAGTTTGGGACCAGTCTGGGCAACATAGGAAGACCCCATCACTACCAAAATTTTTTTAAAAATTAGCTGGGTGTGGTGGTATGTGCCTGTATTCTCAGCTACTCTGGAGGCTGAGGTGGGAGAATTGCTTAAGCCCAGGAGTTAGAGGCTGCAATGAGCTAGGATTGTGTTACTGCACTCAGGCCCAGGCAACAGAGCAAGACCCCGTCTCTAAAAAATTTTCTTTTAAAAAAAAACTTAAGCTAAATAATTATTGTTTTACACCACTAGGTTTTCAGCAGTGGTTTGTTATGCAGCAACAGAAAACTGAAACACCCTTCAACAGAAAAGGGCAGAAAGATGCTTAGAGAAGGACAGTTTAAATTTGATTACAAAGGGGAAATAGTAATGGTAGTTATGAAGTAAGGTAGTCAAAGGACTGGAGAAATAGAAGTGTGGATGAATTACATGTTTTGTCATGTGGTAAAAATTAGTAGTTAAAAACTGCTTTAAGGTTGCTGAAGTGGTGGTGCCACCAAGGCATATATCTGACCACTATTTTTACCATGTGATAGCTAATTTTATGTAGCAAATTGGTTAGACCACAATACCTAGATATTGGGTGAAACATTATTCTAGATGTTTCTGTGAAGGCTTTTTTTTTTTTTTTTTTTTTTGTAAGATTAAGATTTAAATCAGTAGACCTTGAGTAAAGCAGATTACTCTCCATAATGTGAGTAAACCTCATCTAATCAGTTGAAAGCTTCAATTTGAAATGACTGGCCTCCCCAGGTAAATACAAAAGTCTGCCAGCAGACTGCCTTTGAACTCAAACTGCAACTCTTCTCTGGTCCTGCCTACCAGCCTACCCTGAAGATTTAGAGCTGCCAAACTTTATAATCATGTGAGCCAATTCCTTAAAATAAATCTCTGTCTTTCTCTGTCTCTCAGACATACTCTGCTTGTTCTGTTTCTCTGTAGAACCCTAACTAATACACACCACTTCTTTTTTAATAATACTTTGTAGTTTTCAAAGAATGTTCATGTATATCGTCTTATTATATGCCCACAACCTTGAAAGGTAAGCAGAATGAAAATTTCAAGGATGGTGAAGTTGGGAAAGAATAAATAATTCTTCCAAAGTCACAAGGCTAAGTAAGTGGGAGAGCCTGGCTAGAACTCATAATCATCTGATTCCTGGTACCAATTATTTGTACTATATCATCCTGCCTTCTGTATTAACTTTGATACATTCTCATGAATAAAATCTCATGCATCCCTAAAACTCAACAGCAAAAACAAAACCAATTATAAATGGGCATAGGACTTAAATAGACATTTCTCCAAAGGTATACAAATGGCCAATAAGTATATAAAAATATGTTCAACATCACTAATCATTAAGGAAATGCAAATCAAAATCACAATGAGATGTCAGTTCACATCCATTCGAATGACTATTATAATAAACAAACAAAAACCCCAGAACGTAAGTGTCAGCTGGCAAGAGTGTAGAGAAATTTGAATCCTTATGTGCTGCTAGTGGGAATGTAAAATGGTGTATAAAACTGTATAGTAGTCCTTCACAAAATTAGAATTACCACATGATCCAGCAATTCCATTTCTGACTATATAACCAAAAGAACTGAAAGCAGGAACATGAACAGATATTTGTACATTCATTTATAGCAGCGTTATTCATAATAGCTAAAAGGTAGAAGAAACCCAAGTGTCATAGGCAGATGAGTGAATTACAAAATATGGTGTATACAAGCAATGGAATATTATTTGGCCTTAAAAAAGAAAGAAATTCTGACATGTGCTACAACATAGGAAAACCTCAAAGACATTACGTTAAGTGAAATAAGCTGCTCGGAAAAGGGCAAGTACTGATGATTCCATTCATATGAGGTACTTAGAATAGTCAAATTCATAGAGTTAGAAGAATGGTGGTTGCCAGGGGATAACAGGAAGAGAGAATGGGGCCTTATTGTTTAAGGAATAAAGAGTTTCAGTTTTACAAGATGAAGAAAGTTGGGCTGGGCGCAGTGGCTCACACCTGTAATCCCAGTACTTTGGGAGGCCAAGGCGGGTGGATCATGAGGTCAGGAGTTCGAGACTAACCTGGCCAATATGACGAAACCCCATCTTTACTAAAAATATAAAAATTAGCCGGATGTGGTGGCGTGCACCTGTAGTCCCAGCTACTCAGGAGGCTGAGGCTGAAGAATTGCTTGAACCTGGGAGGTTTAGGTTGCAGTGAGCTGAGATCATGCCACTGCACTCCAGGCTGGACAACAGAGTGAGACTCTATCTCAAAAAAAAAAAAAAAAATGAAGAAAGTTCTGGAGATAGATGATGGTAATGGTTGCACAATAATGTGAATCTATTTAATGGCCCTGAATAGTACATTTAAAATGATTAAAATGGTAAATTTTATGTTATGTATATTTTACCACAATTAAAAATAAAATTTAAACTTCCCCCAAAAACAAAAACAAACAAACAAAAGACCAAAAACTTTATCTAGCCTTTAATATATGGGCTGGATTGCATTTTCAAAGTGATTTTTCAACACTACTTGTATGAAATTTTTAACCTCTCACTTTTGTCTGATACCACTGGGGATTTTTATTTTTATTTTTATTTATTTTCTTTCTTTTTAAAATTTTATTTCTTCTTAAAAAAAAAAATGGGATACATGTGCAGAACATGCAGGTGTATTACATAGGTATATGTGTGCCATGATGGTTTGCTGCACCTATTGACCCATCCTATAAGTTCCCTCCCCTCAACTCCCACCAACCAACAGGCCCTGGTGTTTGCTGTTCACTAATGGGGATTTTTAAAGTTACTTGTTTCTTTTCCGGCTATTCTTATTCACTCATTCATTCATTCATTCATTCACTCACTCACTCATTCATTTATTTAACCAGACAGTCAGGTAGTTAGTTCATAAATACTATTGCCTACTATGGTCCAAGCACTAAGGAAACTGCAGTGAATGAGGCATATGCAGTCCCTGTGCTAACGGAGATTACATTCTATTGGGGAAGACAGAAAACAATAAATGCAATAGAGAGAAGGAGGAGGAAGATAATAAATGTGATGAAGAAGAGGGGTAGGGAGAGGAGGAAGAAGAGGAAAAGATGAAGAAAAGAACAAAGCAAGATAAGGAACAGGACTTAACCGGAAGGAGGGGACTATTTTAGATGCCCTATGTATCATGCCTTCCTCTACCTAATGGGCAAAAGACACCTATGATTCACAAATAAAAGGTTTCAATCTGAAAACAGAAAATTCAATAACAGAACACTGGGCCTCAGAGCTTATACTGTCCTGGGAAGAGGGTGAAGAATTTACAAAAATTATGCTTGATAGCTACTAAGTCTAATTCTATAGAAAATGTGCCTGTGTAGACATAAGCAAGGCTTACTAACAAGACTCCCAACATTATGAGAATTTTAGCTTTGCTTTAACCAAGAGATTTAAAAAGTAAATAGCCATCTCGTTAGTAGGAAAAATACTTTATGATTTAAAATATTCTTTAACTTAGCATCCCTTGGTCAAAAGCAAAGGCACCCATTTCAGCCCTAGAGAGTATGATTCTCCCCATAATCAATGAGGAAGCAAGGCCATGCGTTTTTAATGGTGGAGATGAAATTCAAAATAGTCCATGCAGATTTTTCCCTCAAGGTTTTTTTTTTTTTTTTTTTTTTTTTTTTTTTTGAGACAAGAGTCTTGCTCTGTTGCCCAGGCCGGAGTGCAGTGGCGCGATCTCGGCTCACTGCAAGCTCCGCCTCCCGGGTTCATGCCATTTTCCTGCCTCGGCCTCCCGAGTGGCTGGGACTGCAGGCGCCTGCCACCACACCTGGCTAATTTTTGCATTTTTAGTAGAGACGGGGTTTCATTGTGTTAGCCAGGATGGTCTCAATCTCCCGACCTCGTGATCCGCCCGCCTTGGCCTCCCAAAGTGCTGGGATTACAGGTGTGAGCCACTGCGCCCAGCCCCTCCAAGTTATTTTTATATGAAGGCATGCTTGAAAAATTTCAGCCCAGATTTAGGTTTAAGTTTCCCAGACTTAGTAAGTAATTGCTGCAGTAATGAGTTCTATGTCTTAATTTAGTCTACTCCAGATGTTAACATCTAGATTGTTTTTCATTCTCCACTCCTCTGCATTTCCTTATAAAACAGCACATTTGGAAATATTCTGAATTTTTGAATGTGAGAGGGGGGTACAAGAGAGCAGGAAGAAATAGGGTGAGCAAGAAATCTAGGGTCTCATCTGCTATGCCAATCAGACCAACTTTTTTGCTAGAGTAAGCTGGGGGAACACCGGTTTTCACCTTCATAGAAGCCATATTAGCCCTCCTATATTTGCAGGAGGGTGTAGTCCTGAAGAAGAATATGCATTCAGGGCTGATAGTTTGCTTCCTCCAAGGCAAGGTACTATATTGGTGGTCCTCTCTGAGTGAGAAATAAAAACTCTGTGGCAGAGTTGGCTATGCTGTACTACAAATCAACTAACTCCCTTCCCCCCAATATTTATTGAAACAAGGTAATGAACCCCATCCTATAAACTAGCACAACTGAGTAACAGGAAAAACTTGGCTTATACATCCAAGCTAATAAAGTAATGCACTGATAGTGTATATTAATAAGAACCTGCATTTTAGACCCAGCTGGTGACCAGCTGCATAGCAGCTGGAAATTTGGGATTGTTCTCCAACAGATAAGAGAGACCTTGCTCAAGGGCAGTGGTTCTCAAATTTTAGTGTGCATGGGAATCAGCTAGAGGGCTTGCTAAAAATGCAAATTCCAGAGCCACAAGTCTAACAATTATGAGCCAGATCTGGGTAGACCCCAGAAGTCTGCTTTTTAATAGGCAGCCTCAGGTGATTCTGATGCGGGTGATAGAAAACCATATTTTGAGAAGTACTGCTCCTCAGAGCTACTAAGATCATCATTCAAGATCTTTACAGCTAAAAAAATAAAATAAATAAATAAATAAATAGGCTTTCAACCGATCTTTCTGCTTAGTTTTTGACAGGCGAGTCCAGTCCACAGCTGGTAAAGAGGTTGGATAATGACCGCAGATAGGTTTGATCCCTTGGGATAGAATACTTAAAGGGGTTTGGGGACCTCTGTTTCTCCCCCATCAATAAAGGGGTTGGAAGGCAGCCACAGTCTGGGCTAGAAATCCAGCTGGCACAATACTTGGAAGACAATCCTCAATGAGGTCTGGGTTCAATATCTAACTGCTAAAGAGCTTGGCTGTCCGCCTTGTGGTGTTCGGTCAATCTCCAATTGATATAACGCTTTGATAACATGTGAGCAGCATGGGTTAAATCCAGAAACTGTAAAGGACTTAGATAAAAGTCCTAAGACCTAAAGTTTGGTCTCCAAATGGCATGAAGTTTGGATGATATTTGGGAATGAGTTTAATCCTCAAATGGTAAGAGTTTTGGATGTCAGGAATGAGGTCTGGGTTCAATCTCTTGTCATTAAAATGCTTGGAAGACGCTTGGGGTCTGGTTTCAATCGTCAGATGGTAAAGAGTTCAAATGACAACAATGGTTTCTAGGTTCAAGTGAAAGCTGACAAACAGCTTGAAATAAACTGCAAGATCTGGGTTCAATCTTGAAATGTTAAGAGTTTAGATAACTGTCATGAGGAAAGAGTTCAGTTTGGAGGATTCTAAAAGTCTAGGTGAGGTAGCTAAGAATCTGCACCAGATGATTAGAGAAAACTTGTGGTCAGGATCCACATGGGAAAGGATTTAGATCATGACTACTCTTTTCAGATTAGGAGATAGAGAAGGTGACCAGATACCACTGATCTAGTGCAATGTATTTAGATGATGTAAAAAGGAGCTTGAATTCCAGCCGTGGGGGTAAGAAAATGTGTATATTAGGTGGTAAGAAAATGTGTATACTATGTCATGAGCTAATTTTGCAAGAGAATATTATGTGACTTCTCCATATCCATAACTATGAAGAGGCATACAGGCAGCAAGCCTGGGAATGTGATTCCTGAAATAATGGAGCTCTTTTGCCAGGAGTTTTGCTGACAGAACGGCTGTTTTATATGGCTAAGCGAGCAGATGTCTGAAAAGCACTGAAATCTATGATGTGTGTTCCTAAGTGGGATGACAGCTGGCACCACTGCATAAAATCTTGTTCTTACTTTTACAGTTTCACTAATACTCTTCTTTCTGATTATTCTGATTTATCAACAAACAGCATTTCTGGAACCTTTTAAAAGCATTCTCAAATAGTCAAGAAGTAGACAGCTCTCCAAACACCTAACAATCCACGAGAATTTTAGAGACAAAAATGGAACTGGATTCCTTGAGGAAGAAGCAAAAACCAAACCATGACTACCAACTACTTTTCTTCCTGGATATCTTATTCTTTGATCTGACAATCCAAGGTGAATTCAAAAAAGATGGGCTCACTAAGGGATTGGTTTAGAGCATAGATGTATGTGCCAAAGTCTTCTGTGCTTCTTGAATCTGAGCATGTTCTGAGGAATACCTTTTAAGGAATAACCATGCTTCAGACTTCTGGACTATATTAGGGATTTGTTATAAAACATTACTATCAAAATGATATTGTTATTAATAGGTAACATTTATTGAGCACTTATGTCAGATATACTACACTAGTGCATTTAATACTTAACATAACCCTATAAAGTATGTCTTGTTATTATCTTTATTTTACCAATGAGGAAACTGAGACGCAGATGTTACGCAAGTTATTAATGTTGTAGAGACACTGCTATGTTCATCACACAACCTTTTTCTAGGCATAGAGACTACATTTCCCAGCATCCATTGCACAAGTTGTAATCATGTGATTAAATTCATCCAATGGGAAGCATGCTTAGAAGTGATAGAAACCACTTTTGAGCCTAGACCTTTAAAACATCTGGTACAATCCTCAGGTTTTTTGCAACCCCACCAAAAATAAGCTTAGAGACCAATGTTTCAGATGATATAACAAAATGAAGGAGGTATGCCTAACATGCCTCAATCAGACTTTAAGCAAGAAATAAATCTCAGCTGTGTTAAGGTATTTTACCAAATACCTTAAAATTTTAAAGGTACCAAATACCTTTAAAATGCTACTGATTGCATATGCACTGTTATTTTACATATCACTAAGAAAGAAAAAAAATGTTGCCAAATAAACAATAACATCCAACTGATTGTAAAATACACCTTTATTTCAGAGATACAAATTGTGAAGAAATGACAAGGCTTATAGCTTCTTTACTATCAGGACTCAGAAGACAATTTCAAGAAGTTCTGACTCATTAAAGATGGGACAAAATAAGCTTCAAAATGATAACTGCAATTGATTGAGACCCACGAAATATACTAATTCCATTAATCCATTAGTATTACTTTACAAACTAATTGGTGACATATGGAAGATGATAGAGAACCAATTCATTATCTTGAAAATATGGTAAATAAGGGAAAAGAATCGATGATTTATTCTAGTTTTCCTATACTAACTACACCACTGACTAGCCAGTAAATGAGGGGAAGCAGGTTTGCATAAAAGTATTATGACCATTTAAAAGAACTGATAGAATATCACCATTTTGCAACATCCAATAAATTAATGCAATTGTACACTCAGCATCAATAGCTGCTAACACCATAAAAAAAGAAAAGCAAGTAGAAATAATGTCCCTCATGGTGAAAAATCTCAAAACCACATATAGAGTTACCCAGAGGTTCTCAAAGTTAGTCTCAGGATCCTGGATCCCTTTAGGAGATCTGTGAGGTCCTTACATTTCCAGCTACATATCTGTATGAGGCCAGGTTTTCTTCACATACTTCAAATAAAAGAACACAATGCAACAGATTGAATGTAAAAGCAGATATGATAATCCAGCTGTCTTCTATTAGGCCAGGCTTTAAAAAGATTTGCAAAAAAATGTAAAACAATGTCATTCTTCTCACCAGGCTTTTTTTTTGTTTTGCAAAATATAGTTACTTATGATTTTAAAAATTTATATTAACATGTAATTAGTTTATAATGTTATTTTAAAATGAATTACTACAGAAATATTTTTAAATTTCTCTATCTTAATTTCTAATATGGCAAATATTGATAAATATGACCCACATAAACAAAAGCTTTTGGGGGGGGGTCTTAAATAAATAAAGGAGGATTATTTCTCAAACTAAAATGTTTGAGAATTGTTGGTCTTGCCAAAGAGATGGAACCTATGTCCCTGAATCCAGTTGCTAATTTTTAGGAAATACAGAGGACAGATGACCATATTGATCTGCAACATATTAGTAAGTACCTAATGAGCAAAATTCAGACTGTGAAACACTCTACAGGTCAAATGCCCTGAATTCTTCCACAAGCAAACTGTAAGAAACAGAAAAGGATAGAAAAATATCTTAGATTAAAAGATACTTCAAAAACATGAAATTTATACACACACACAAATGGACAAGATCAAAACTATAGTATCTAGGAATGCACCCTTGGTTACTAAAAAGTATTTAAAGATACAAGAAAGTGATTGCTATCATGGTTACTTTTGAGGTAGGGAGAGGGTTCACTGGGGCAATGCACAGAGGGGACTCAGGGTGATTTAAAAAATTCTCTTGACCTAAGTGGTGGTTATAGAGGTGTTTACCTTATAATAACTTATCAAGCCATAAAGAGTTCTTAGTTCTCAATAAAATATGGCAAGTTATAGAGTTACTTAATCCTGCCAGGTACAGGAATGAATCCAAAGCCTGTATGCTTAACCATTATACAATATTATTGGATGTGTTACAACTTGAAGACACCATTCTTCAATCACATATTTTAAAAAGATGATACTAGCTATATGCCTCTCAAGTTCTTGTAACTCTCTAACCATGGGTCATGGGTCCTCACACCTTTTCTTTGGAATTGTCAAATGAAATTTATGGGAGGCCATTGTTTTGGACTGAGCTCCTGCACTAGACTCCCAACAACTCAAACCAAACCAGAATGGAGTCACTCATGCTAGGTGCCATATAATCAAACTGAACTTGAAAACAGGACAGTATTTCTAAAAACAGGAGATTTACAGCAGTCAATCAAAAGGGGCCTAGTCAACCTGAGCCAGCACGATAAGAAACTCCTCTCTGCTTCAATCCATACAAGGAAAGTAATTTTGAAATGAGAAATATGCTTTTTGCTTCTGATTCCTACTTTATTCAGCCTTTCCTACATATAAAGCTCACTCCCTCTGCTTAGCTCTGAAGAACACCTTTCTGTTTAATAGATGAGGTGTTGTCTCATTCATGAATTGCTAATAAAAGCCAATTAGACCTTTAAAACTCAATTTGTTGAAATTTTGCTCTTAGAGTCTAAACCACCTTTGAAAATAAAGTGTGTCACATGGTTAGTTAGTAACCTGAGTTATAAAGTAATTTCCTGCCTCCTTCAGATCCTTCAGATAACCCCATGCAAATCTCTAGCACAGACCCTAGAATGCTTTATTGTCTTTATCTATTTACATATCTACCTCCTTGAAGCAGATTGGCAAAAAGTAGGTTCTCAGGAAAGCAATTACATCATGAATCTAACAAGCTTTAATGTGACTTCTGATAAAAATTTGTTACAAGGTTTATGCAGTTATCATATCTGGCTAGCAAGTCTGAAATCTGTAGAACAGGTCATGAGTAAGGACAGGCTGGAATTCATGAGGATGAACTGAAGCTGCTGACCATAAGAATGTATTCTCTGGGGAAGCCTCAACCTTGCTTTAAAGCGCTTTTGACTGATTAAATTAGGCCTACCTAAATTATGTAGGATAATCTTCCATAAATAAACTGACTATGGGCCGGGCGCGGTGGCACATGCCTGTAATCCCAGCACTTTGGGAGGCCAAGGCAGGTGGATCATGAGGTCAGGAGTTCAAGACCAGCCTGACCAACATGGAGAAACCCAGTCTCTACTAAAAATACAAAAATTAGGTGGGCATGGTGGCATGTGCCTGTAATCCCAGCTACTCAGGAGACTGAGGAGGGTGAATTGCTTGAACTGGGACCTGGGAGGCAGAGGTAGCAGTGAGCTGAGATGGTGCCACTGCACTCTAGCCTGGGCAACAGAGCGAGACTCTGTCTCAAAAATAAACAAACAAACAAATAAATAAACTGATTATAAACTTTAATCACATGTACAAAACATCTTCATAGCAATACCTAGATTGGATTGTGACTAAATAGTTGAGGACTTTAACCTATTCAAGTTGACACAGAAATACCATCATAGTGTAAGACAGAATAATCATTAATACTCATAGTTTGAAACAGCAACATCAAGAAATGTACGCATTACTTTTAGTTAGTGGTGACCCAAAAGATTTTGTGTTGGAGAGACTTAGAGGCAGTAAACTAATTAGAATGGGAGTTTAAACAGTATTTACATTGTACTTTATATAAGGTAGAAAAATGACAATTGTCTATTTCAAAGAATGGGGCAGGCATCAAAAAAATGTGGAGGGTGCTAAAGTTGCCATCTAATTTCACCCCTTGGAACTATTACTGTTTTCTATTTTCTATGTATAGGCAACAAAGATCAAATTTATGACAAATACCAAAATCAGGATTGTGGTTACCTCAGGGGAGAGAAGAAAAGGGATCTAAGCAGAATACAAAGAAACCTCCAAGTATATCTGTGCGGTTTTGCTTAAATTTTTTTTGAAACAAACTTGATAAAATACTAATGTATGAGAAACAAGAGTAGTAGATACATGAATATTCATTATACTATTTTCTACATTATTCTGTATGCTTGAAATATTTAGAAAAGTATATGACATATTTCAGACAAATTCCTATCAAATGCATTCGAAACTGTCCCTAACATAGCAATTGGGAGTATTTCCTCTCTCTCTAATCTCCTATACTGGTTTGTTTCTCTCACCTATGGCTCAAATTCTCTTGTGACTTGTGAATCAGGCAGACCTGCGTTTAAATCCCAACTCCACAGCTTACTGGTTGTATAACCATAGACAAATTACTTTATCTCTTTGAACCTCAGTCACCTATTCTGTAAAATGTAGATAATAGTATGTATCTCACCCTCTTATTGTAAAGATTGACTATACTAAATATAATAATAATGTATATAGAGACTGGCACATAGCTGAATGCATTGTATTATTTCTATCTGTGACATAATTATCTTTTCACATTTTAATCTTCTCTTTCAGATAATAATCCAGGCCTGATTCTTCTTTTTTTGTTTTTTTGTTTTTTTTTTGAGATGGGGTCTCATCATATTGCCCAAGCTGGTCTCAAACTCCTGGGCTCAACTGGTACTCCTGCATCAGTCCCCCGGGTACTGTGATTACAGGCATGCACCACCATGCCTGGCTAATTTTTTAACTTTTCTGTTTTTTAGAGATGGAGTCTCACTATGCTGCCCAGGGTGGTCCTGAACTCCTGGTTTCAAGTAATCCTCCTGCTTTGGCCTCCCAATGTGCTGGGATTACAGGCGTGAGCCACTACACCTGGCCTGATTCCTTTTTATATTCCTCACATCACCGAGCACAGTGCTAGGTGTTCAAATGATTACAAAGGAATGTGCAAAGATGTCCATTTTCCCCATCTCATCCATGCTACTGGCCTCCTGTGCTCTCAGCTGACCTCTATCCCAACAATGCACATATATATAGGCTCATCTGTAGATCCCATGAACAGTCTTCACAGGGTTATGGGAGGTTAGAAAGTTATGATCTAGTTTAAATTTAAAACTCATAAACCATCTAGAGAAGTTAATATAAGGCCGGGCGCGGTGGCTCAAGCCTGTAATCCCAGCACTTTGGGAGGCCGAGACGGGTGGATCACGAGGTCAGGAGATCGAGACCATCCTGGCTAACACGGTGAAACCCCGTCTCTACTAAAAAAATATAAAAAGCTAGCCGGGCGAGGTGGCGGGCGCCTGTAGTCCCAGCTACTCGGGAGGCTGAGGCAGGAGAATGGCGTGAACCCAGGAGGCGGACCTTGCAGTGAGCTGAGATCTGGCCACTGCGCTCCAGCCTGGGTGACAGAGCTAGACTCTGTCTCAAAAAAATAAAAATAAAAATAAAAATAAATAAAAAAGAGAAGTTAATATAAAACTGTAATAGATCAGTTCTAGAAATAGCCCAGCAAAGAATATGTGATTCATATTTTACTACAGTATGTCTTTACTAATGTAGGTAATGAGCCATATAAAGAAAATTTACTTCATTCATCTAGACATAATTAAAATACGGAAACTTTATAAATTAAAGTCCAAACCTACAGCCATGCAACATTAAGGCTGAAAATTTAAATGCAGAAGTTAGGAGAGATAATTTTTTCATATTATTAGCGACCAGTAACCAAACCCACATAGCATTGCTGCTGCATATGATATTGGCTACGAGGCTCTGAACTCCTATCAGATTCAAATCCTTACCAAAACCTCCCCAATATTCTGTTTTTGAAATGTAAGATGGAGAGTAGGCAAATAAATATATTGTAGAAAGGTAAATAATACTTTTGTAATCATAAATTTAAATTCATAACTCATTCACTAAGTACAAGAGAACATCCACAATGTTTAAGACAACATATTAAATTAAAGAAAGGGGACACAAAGATAAAATGATCAGGGAACCAGTCCTCCAAATCCTCACAATTTAGTAAGAGAAATAGAAGATACACATAAATAGTTAGAATAAAAGGTACATAGGTTAACTGACCAAGCCTGATTCATTTTTTTATATTCTTCACAGGAACACAGTGCTAGGTGTTCAAATGATTATAAAGGAATGTGGGAAGATGTTTTTTCCCTATGTTATCCATGCTATTGACCTCCTGAGCTCTCAGATGACCTCTATAAGGTAGAGCTCTCCTGACAATGCACATATGGGCACATCTGTGGATCCCACAGACAGTAAAGCATAGGGAAAGTGCTACCAGGATTCACAATAGGAAAGGTTTAGATTCAAATAGAGGAGGGAGTGATGATGATAAATAAAAATTTCCAAGAGTGGCATTTAAGATAATCTTTGAGAAGCATAAATGGGAGAAACATTGCATGTAACAATATTTTACAAAATATTTATAAATATACATTCTTATTTAAGCCGTATGACCATCATTTAGTTGGATTTTTTTTTTTGGCAAATATGGACATTAGGACTTAGAGAAATTCAGTAACTTGTCCAAGGCCTTATAATTAGTGATTTTGAACTGAAGATGTCTTGTTTCATGTTCATTGTTCATTTCAGTAAATGAACTATTTTTTAATTAAGAAATCCTCATGAGTATCAGCATGGGGCAGATAATTACAGGATCTTTTGAGGAAAAGTGAATTAATAGTTCAGCTGGGCTGGATTATATGGTAGATAAAGAAGAAGAGTATAAAAATTGCTGGAAATAGGCAAGGGTAGATGGCAGAAGGTCTAGAAGAGCAAGCTATTAAATTTGGACTCCATCCGTAGATATTAGAAAGTTTTGAACAGAGGAATGCCTTGAAGTCTGAAAGTATGAAGAAAGAATAAATCTGACAGCACAGTACAAAACTGATAGGAGAGATGATAGTCTAGAAGCAGAGACAGCAGTTGGGAGCTATTTCAATATTGTAGATGAGATGTAATAAGGGCTTGGACTAGGGTGATGACAGTGGGAACAGAGAAGACAGGAGCAAAGCGGGAAAAGCAGAGATAGACTCCACAGGGCTTGAAAACTGATTGGACTGGGAAGAGACAAAAAATGAGGAGGGATTCAGAGATTATTCCAAATTCTCATGCCTGAGTGGCTCAGAGGAGTACAGTGTCATCAGCTGAAACATGAAATGGAGAAGAAAAGAATGGGAAGAAAATAAGTCAAGTTTTAGTCATACCAAGATACATGAAAATGATATAAAGAAATCAGTATTTTTAGCCTGGAACCAAAAAAGTAAAAGCAAGTCATGTTAGCCAGTTAACTATTTAAAGGATTGTCACGTTTAAGAGAGAAAAAAGTTTTAATTTACCATACATAGCATTGGATTATTCACAATTCTTGGTTCATGACATACTGTAATTATTGTTTGGTTAACTAATTAACGCTTATGAACTTAAAACTGAACAGAAGAACTATAATAGGTACAGCTGGGCTCAGTGGTTCACATGGGAGGCCAAGTGGGGCGGATCACTTGAGGCCAGGAGTTGGAGACTGGCCTGGCCAACATGGAGAAACCCCATCTCTACTAAAAATACAAAAATTAGCTGAGTCTGGTAGCGCAGGTCTATAATCATGGCTACTTGGGAGGCTGAGGCATGAGAATCGCTTGAACCCTCGAGGCGGAGGTTGCAGTGAGCCGAGATCGCCCCACTGCATTCAGCCTGGGCGACAGAGCGAGAGATGTTGTCTTAACAACAAAAACAACTATAATACTTACAATAGCACACACATCTGCCTATATGCTTCTTCCATATTCCTTCACGCCACCTCTCTGATAGTTGTTATTCTGAGGCCACTATTATCCCAATCCTTTAGGATTCCTGTGGTGTTTTTTAAAATACAGTTTGATCATACCTGTGTTCCTAAAAGGAACATTTTAAAGCTTTATTTGTATTTAGCTTTATTTAAAAAAAAAAAAAAAGATATCTTGACTTTTTAAATTTCACGCTGTAAGTAATCTTCTGGAACTTAACTTTTTCACTCAATAGTATTGCTAAAATTCATCCTTACTTCTACGTAGCTAAAGTGCATCTTTGAAATCCTATTAGTCTTGTCCCCAGAAATGTGGTTGTGAGTGAAAAGGGGCAGCAATCACTTCATCTGAGCATATTCTCCAAGAAGATGACTTTGCAATAATTTTACTATGTATGCTAACATGAGAGCTGTTAAGGATGTAACAAAAAGTACATTATCTTCCCCCAGTGGAATACAAATTCCATGACTTTCTGCAGGGATTACTCTTCCTTGTAAATTTTTTTTTTTTTTTTTTTTTTTTTTTTTTGAGATGAAGTCTTGCTCTCTCACCCAGGCTGGAGTGCAGTGGCACAATCTCAACTCACTGCAACCTCTGCCTCCCAGGTTCAAGCAATTCTCCTGCCTCAGCCTCCTGAGTAGCTGGAAGTACAGGCGTATGCCACCATGCCTGGCTAAGTTTTTGTATTTTTCAGTAGAGATGGGGTTTCACCGTGTTAGTCAGGATGGTCTTGATTTCCTGACCTCGTGATCTGCCCAACTCGGCCTCCCAAAGTGATGGGATTACAGGCATGAGCCACCCCGCCTGGCCCAGACACTCAAGAAATTTATTGAGTGAATACAGTACATTCTATAAGTTTGGACAATTGTATAATAACATGCATCCACTATTATAATTTCTTGAGTATTTGTTATGAGCCAGACAAGGAGATACACCAGTATATGTTGAAGCAATGAAAACTGATATACGGAAACATCAGTGGTCTAAAGACAGAGTAGCTCTTCAGAAGATACTATCTTTTTATGTGTGTGCTTTACCTAGGAGCAACAACACACTGCAGCCTCCAAGCTTGTCATGGCTACATGGTCTCTGCCACAAGCCTACTATTACAAGGGGACAGTGTCCAGTTGGTTGAACTGGAACTGGTTTTGGTAGAGTTTGCCAATCTGTCATGTCAATGATGTAAAGTTGGATCCATTGAGCTTTAATATAACTTCTTTTGATTTTTTTTACTAGTTCTTGTTTTTTGCTTTTAAATGCCTTTTTTTTTTAAAGCAGTTTTAGATTCACAGCAAAATTGAGAGGAAGTTCCAGAGATTTCCTATATATCCCCTGTCCCTGCACATGCATAGTCTCCTCTATTACCAGCATCTCCCACCAGAGTGGTACATTTCTTCTGATGAACCTACATTGACTCATCATTATCATCCAAAGTCCCTGGTTTACCTTGGACTTTGGGTTCACTCTTCGTGTAGTACCTTCTGTAAGTTTGGACAATTTTATAATGACATGCATCTACTATTATAATATACAGAATATTTCCTCTTCCCCCAAAATTCTCTGTTCTCCACCCACTTGTCACTCCCTTCCACCCTAATCCTTGGCAACCACTGTCTTATTGTCTCCACAGTTTTGCCTTTTCCAGAATGCCATATTTGGAATCATATGGTATGCAGGCTTTTCACACAGGCTTCTTTCACTCAGTAGTATACATTTATGTTTCCTCCATTCTTTTTTTTTTTTTTTTGAGACGGAGTCTCGCTCTGTCGCCTAGGCTGAAGTGCAGTGGCCGGATCTCAGCTCACTGCAAGCTCCGCCTCCCGGGTTTACGCCATTCTCCTGCCTCAGCCTCCCGAGTAGCTGGGACTATAGGCGCCCGCCACCTCGCCCGGCTAGTTATTTTTTGTATTTTTTTAAGTAGAGACGGGGTTTCACCGTGTTAGCCAGGCTGGTCTCGATCTCCTGACCTCGTGATCCGTCCATCTCGGCCTCCCAAAGTGCTAGGATTACAGGCTTGAGCCACTGCGCCCGGCCTCCTCCATTCTTTTCATGGCTTGATAGCTCACCTCTTATTTTTTTAATTTAACTTCTAACTTCAGGGGTACATATTCAAGTATGTTATACAGGTAAACTTGTGTCATGAGGGTTTGTGATACAGATTATTTCATCACCTGGGTATTAAGTCGAGTACCCATTAGTTATTTTTTCCTGATACTCTTCCTCCTCCCACTCTCCACCCTCCAATAGGCCCCAGTGTCTGTTGTTTCCTCTATGTGTCCATGTGTTCTCATTGTTTAGCTCCCACTTATAAGTGAAAACATGCAGTATTTGGTTCTCTGTTCCTGTGTTAGTTTGCTAAAGTTAATATC
Organism: Theropithecus gelada; assembly: GCF_003255815.1. Lineage (NCBI taxonomy): Eukaryota > Metazoa > Chordata > Mammalia > Primates > Cercopithecidae > Theropithecus > Theropithecus gelada. Next base: position 95,378,174 of record NC_037677.1, read on the forward strand.
CCTTCTAACTTAAAATTCTAGATTGGGGTATACAGGAAATGGTTGGTATTAAGATAATCCAATATAGAACACAATATATTATTGCAAAATTGGAGGGAAACGATATACTTAATTCAAAAGACATTTGTATTTGGCTTTAGAATTTGGGCACTTAAGTTTCAAAACAGAGATGTTTGGAAACTATATAAAATTCAATAATTAAGCTACAACATAAAGACTCATGGAAAAATAAATGAAAAGTTCTTCAAATTCCCTAACCTACTTCCTGCTAAAATCTATTCCCACTCCTACACTCACTGTCGAAAGTAGACATAACATCACCTCTCATGAAAAACCAGCATTTTACAACAAATCTACAAACAATAAATCTTCCTTTCTCTCTAAATGGCTATATTTGTACATTACTCCTTCTCCAGGTTGGGGAAAGGTTATTGAAATATTTTGGTTCCAAAGCTTACAAGTGATGAGTTTACTGCCTGGTGAACAAAAGCAATAAAATTCTGAGTCTTCTGACTTAATTTTAGATACCATTTTAAAAAAAACTTTTAAGAAACTGTTAATATGTTACTTCAATTCTAATTCTGGTTAAAGACTGATTCTCTTTCATTCCTAGGATGGTAGTTTCATTGGAAAACAGGAATTCCCTGATGCTTCTGGAGAGTTACCCAGTGGCAGGGGCTCATTTATATCAAGCAGTATTGAACGTGGTTCTACTTCTAAGCTATGGGGCCTTGGGCAAGTCATTTACCCTCTGTGGGCCTCAATCAGCCATATGGCCTTAGGAAAGTCACTTAGCCTCTCTAAACTTCAGCATGTACTTTTAATGATAGCTCTCACATATTAAATATACACTATGTTCTAGGCATTATGTTGGTTTATATTACATACACATTTATAATATTTAATCTTTACAACACATCCTGAGAAATAGGTATCAGTATTCCCATTTTACAGATAAGAAATCTGAAGCTCAAAATGGTGACATTCATTGAGAACACCAAAATTCTAACCTTGGTCTTCTGATTGAAAACCCCAACCTCCTTCAACTGCGCTCTTCCGTTAGCAAATTATACCAAATCAAGAATATTTATTTCTGTTATGTGCAGGATAAGGCAGCTGTTAAATGCCATTAAGATGTTGATTTCCTGGATATTGGCTAGGAACAAGAAAGGGCAGATAATTCTAGGCAAATTGCCTCTTTCTGGGAGCTAGACAGGAATGAGAGAGTTGGTGAAAGAAATAAAAGCAATTTGTGAAACTAAGGAACATGGGTAAGAGCAGGAGAGCCTATTCCTTGACTCCTCTCACCCCACTCAAATCAAGGCTGTAGTGCTGGAGGATAGGTGAGCACCCAAAAAGATGTCTTCCAATATTAGTTTCTCAACTAGTTTATACTGTTTGTTACAGGTGGTTGGTAGCAATGATGACATCCTTGATGGTGTCTGTCTCTCCTATGCAGACCTTTCTTTTGAGCATTGGATCTATATAGCAAATCACAAAGTTTTTGGTTAAAAGACCAACATGTGAGTAGAAAGTAATGGGCAAATTTTCATGAGAGAATCATAACCTCTTCAAGCCATTAGAAGGAGTCATTCTAAAAATGTTATGAGCAATGGCAGCATTTTATATTTTCCATGGTGACCACTTTGTGGAACAATCCTCAATTGGATGCATAAATCCTGTTCTCAGTTCAGTTGTCTTGTTTTGTTTGTAAGTGAGCCTCATTACTTTCCAGTCACACCTGGTGTGCGTCTCTGATGTGGCTGGGAGCAGGCTGGACAGGGGACTTCCCGTCTACTCTCCAGTGTGTCCTGAGCAGTGCACAGGTGTGTCATGGACTAAAATAAGGTTGGGAACTGGGTCATTTGCAGGCTGAAGGCAGCTGGAGTCTTTAGAGCACAAGCTCCTAACTGATTGTCTTGGGACTGCTCAGTAAATGAATGAGAGCTTTTAATTACCAGTAGTTGTGTTTCCCAACCAATAGGAATTCTTTTCCATTTCTAGTATTTTCCCCTTGAACAGATGCAGAATAAGGGGCCTTGGGCCTGGCATGTGGTGTGGGATTTCTGTTTCCTATCAAGCAAGATAACTTTACAGATTCTCTTTACAAGAGTTTATTCACCATCAGATGAGTTTTTGTCATGGCTGATTCTGCAGGGGAATATGATATTATTATAAAGTTACTGATTTTGTCTTTATACAACTTAACAAGAAAATAAGCTGGATCAAAAGGCTATACCAGCTTTTGAGAGTTTTTTTAAAAGATAGAAGTCAAAGTTGAAATTTTTGATAACTATGTCATGCCCTGCTTGCCTACCTCCTGAGGTTATTATTCAGACCTATTTATATGAAAGTGCTTTGAAAAGCAAAATACTCTATTTGGATCCAACACTCAATTACTTGACTGTGAAGAAAATTAAACCTGGGTTTTGAAGTTTTTGATCAGATGAAAAAGAACTTAAACAATACAGCACAAGGCTGTAGGGGGCATGCTGAGCATGGGGACATGCTTTGCTACATATCTCCTCTGCACACATTTTTTTCCTTGTTGTTGAGGCAACCCAGGAGTAGGATAGCATCTGCTGGAGCTCTCTCTGAAACAGATGATGCACAATTCAAACAACTTCATCATTAATGAAAAAGCTTTCAATAAAACGTAAAAAACCAAAAGTTATTGAGACTCAAGCCAACAAACAAAGAAGCATATTAAAACAAACAAATAAACAAATGCTTCTTTTAAATGAGCTTTACTAAGACAGCTGCCAAAATGCTATCATGACACATTGTTTGCTTTGCTTTTTTAGAGACAGGGTCTTAATATGTTGCCCAAGTTAGTTTCAAACTCCTGGGCTCAAGGAATATTCTGGCCTCAGCCTCCCAAGTAACTGGGACAACAGGTACACACCACTGGTGCCCAGCTCTAACACATTGTTTCCAATGACAGAGTTCACACTTATAAGTCCAGGAGACAAATTCCACAATATTATTCTGTGCAAGTCAGAGGGTGTGTATATGCAGAGGCAAAATGACGTCATGATCTCAGAGAAGTTTCAAGCAAACATCAACTATAGAGGAAGAGTACTGATGGGTGAAGTTAGCCCAAGCTATCCTGGCATTGTCTGGCACAGTCATCTCTTCAGTTCACCATTTACCTTCAGATTCAATAACAACATTTGACAGAAGATACAAACTCAGAATTATTAAGAGGTTTGCCAGAGCTATATGAGTGCTGCATAAAAAGTAGAGTCTATGTCCACTTGCCTTTCCATCAGAGATGGCTCATAGTGCCTCTCAAAAATACATTTGGTAACTCATTTAATTCTAATCGTAATAACAGCTACCATTTATTGAACATCTGTTATGCATCAGGAATTTGCTGAGTACTTCATATGATCGCATTTAATGTCTATAACAACCCTAAAAGAATTATTATCTTCATTTGATAGAGAAGGGAATTAAGGCTGGAGAGGTTACACAGGTAATAAGTGGTTGAGCTGGAATTGAACTCAAATTTGCCTAACACTGAAGCCTATGGTTTTGACCACTACCCCAGGCATGGCTATTGTATTTTACTTTATATGCCAATTTGCCTGGATTAGAGATACATTTCTCTATTCTTAAGCAAAGTGTAAGTTCAGTGGGAAAAAGAATCATGATAGCTTATTGATGTCTGCTATGGCAAGGGATGGAAAAATGGTAGTGGTGAGATATGCAGCAATTATTTGCCACCTCTGCCTTAGATAAAGCTTGCTCTCTCTATATATGATATGTGATCTACTCTGCAGACCAGCTTATAACATGTCTATGTGACCATATTTTATCAGATTAATCTCAGAACAAATGGTCTGTCAATGAAATTTCCCTAAATGGTACTTTATTAGAATACCCAGACTGTATAGTCCCTGTACTATTTGTGGAAAACAGGGACCAGACTTAAGTTTCCCACAAGAAATGTGTGGCTCAACTGGGATGGGAGAACAAGAAGAACCAGCATATCAACTAAAAAGTGTTAACAAAAATTTATGCACTAGCTAGATGTTCTCTGTGCATATAATTCATAAAATAATTCAGGTAAAAATGGTTTTTAAAAGATTAAAACTCAGATTAAGCAGACTTATTCACAGCCAAGGGAGTTAATTCAGGGTATAAGAGTATCTGAACAAAAGGATTCAAAATTAAGAAAGAGGCAGGTGTGGTGGCTCACGCCTGTAATCCCAACACTTTGGGAGACCAAGGCGGGCAGATCACCTGAGGTCAGGAGTTCCAGACCAGCCTGGCCAACATGGTGAAACCCTGTCTCTACTGAAAATACCAAAATTAGCCAGGCTTGGTGGCATGCGCCTGTAATCCCAGCTACTCAGGAAGCTGAAGCAGGAGAATTGGTTGAACCTGAAAGGCAGAGGTTGCAATAAGTCTAGATTGCACCACTGCACTCCAGCCTGGGTGACAAATTGAGACTCTGTAAAAAAAAAAAATTTAAAAAATAAGAAAGGTTAAAGAGCAGCAAGGTTAGAGAAAAAGAGGAAATCAGATCAAAGCAGGAAACTCATAAACACCATCTCCTTCTCTTAAGAAACAATTATTTGCTTACTGTTTATATTCTGGCAATTTTTATGCTGCACCAAAATAGATGAGTCAGAGTTAGTCTTGTGGACACAAGAAACATGTACTATTCCTTATTGCTCTATTCCTTATTTCTGAGGCCAGGGAAATGAGTGAAATGAGTGCGAGCACCCAGGACCTGAGACAACAACAGGAAAGTCAGGCTGTTAGCTTTCCTTTCGTTGCAATGCATGCCTTTAGCTTCAACAGTCTCACCCACTAAACTTAACCATGATGAAAAAGTACCACATGCAGGGAAGAATTTTCCTACACCTTCTCTTTTTCCTCTTAACTTCTGTGCTCCCTTTTGTCCTTACCCTTGGTGCTTTCCCCTCCTTTCTTTACTCTTCCCACTTTTTCATCTCATAAGACATTGTTGAGGGCCAGCTATAATGAAAGTACTTTAGGTTTACACAAGTGAATTAGATTTACATTTTGCAATTCCAAGGCCCACAGTCCAGTGGGGAAGACAAAAAAATAAACCATTATAATTTCATAGCACTTTACAAAGCAGTTGTTCACACAGGGCAGTGAGTTACTATGTCCTTTTTAAAAATGAAGAAACTGAAGCCCAAAGAGGTTAAGCAATTGTCCAAAATCAACCATCTAATGTAGAATATGGGTAATAAAGAGACGAAATAGAATTAGTGATGCGAAAGTTAATGATACCTTTCTTCCCTGCCAGTTAAATAATTTTCACCACAGTCTGCGTAATTGACAGAGATATACTTCTTCATGTGTATGCACACATACATATACACACACACATAAGCATGTGTGTGAAGGATAACACTATATATGAAAGTACTCTGTATCTTGCAAAAGGTTAAGCAAATATAATTTAGCACCATCATTAAACAGAATCAGAGTAAATAAGCCAAAGAGTAAGCTAAGATCGGAAATATCTGACAACCATCCTTCTGCTTACAAAAGACAATATATTTCAAGGTTCAGGATAAACTATGCAAGAAATCTATCTGGATTCATCACCAAGAAATTAAGGAATGGCTTCACCAAAGGTTTTGGAAGTAAAGTCAAGGCTTTACTATGGCCATAACCTCTCCTAAAGGGAAAGGAAAGATGAGAACTGGAGAATTAGGAAGACCCATTCTTCTTTCTTAATAAATAAATAAATAGAAATAATTTGTAATTAGCTCTAAAATATTTTAAGTTCGAAGGTGGCCCTATTTAAGCTGATCGATTTTTTTTTTTTTTTTTTTTTCCGAGACAGAGTCTTGCTCTGCGCCAGGCTGGAGTGCAGTGGCACAGTCTCGGCTCACCACAACCTCCGCCTCCCGGGTTCAAGCGATTCTCTTGCCTCAGTCTCCCAAGTAGCTGGGATTACAGGCATGCACCACCACACCCAGCTAATTTTGTATTTTTAGTAGAGACGGGGTTTCTCCTTGTTTGTCAGGCTGGCCTCGAACTCCTGACCTCAGGTGATCCGCCCGCCTCAGCCTCCCAAAGTGCTGGGATTACAGGTGTGAGCCACCATTCCTGGCCAATCTTTTTTTAAAAAGTAAAAATAAGAAAATCAAATTCAAAAATATTTATTCTTATTTGGCTTATGAAAAAGGTAAATTCAATACACCAATGGCATCACTTTGGTAAAAAGTGCTAGTCTTATACATGCTAACGGTAGAGAAGTTTCCTGATTAAAAAAAGGCCTCTCTGTAGCACACAAATCATCTCATATAGAGTGAGCTATACATTCCATATTTCTATTTCACATTGCTCAACAAATATGCAAAGCTCTTACATAAGTGAGAAGTACAGCCTAGAAGTGACAAGGAAAGAATTAATAGGAACATTTCTAGCAACTTTAGAAAAAATAGCTTTTCTGCAGCCAACTGGTAAACTCCAGTGCTCAAACTGGGATCCAGGTATTATAGTGAGTTAAAAATATTAGTTTGGGCCAGGCATGACGGCTTACACCTGTAATCCCAGCACTTTGGGAGGCCGACGCGGGCAGATCACGAGGTTAGGAGATCGAGACCATCCTGGCTAACATGATGAAACCCCGTCTCTACTAAAAATACAAAAAAATTAGCCAGGCGTGGTGGTGGGTACCTGTAGTCCCAGCTACTCGGGAGACTGAGGCAGGAGAATGGTGTGAACCCGGGAGGCGGAGCTTGCAGTGAGCTGAGATCACGCCACTGCACTCCAGCCTGTGCAATAGAGCGAGACTCCATCTCAAAAAAAAAAAAAAGAAAAAAAGAAATATTAGTTTAACCTTGCTAATACCCCTGCAAAGTGGATACTGCTACAGTTTAATGCAATAGCTGCAAACTTCAATTTTATAAATGAGAAATATCACAGACATTGAATAACTTGCCTAGGCAAAATCAAGTAGACACTATTTCTCCCTTACTTTGTCTTCTAAGAGAATTGGAAGAAATAGATGTGTAATTAGCAGATGAACAAGAACAGGGGATTAAAAATTACTCTAAAACGTAGGATTTATTGTGAATTAATGTCAAACCAAGTTGGCAATGCGAGTGAAACGAAACATCTGAAAACTAACAGTTTGTATTTTTGAGATTATTCCACAGAGTGATAGCATGGCTTAAACAGCTAATCATACATGTTGGGTAGAGATAACTTTGAAAAGAAAAAAGTACCTCAGAAGACAGCCATGTGTTCTGGACCTTATAGAATATTTTAAGTGAATCTCCAAAAGGTCTTGATGACATAGGCAGGAAGTTACCTAAGACACAGGGAGGCTAGCTGAGCAGAGAGAGGGGCCTCTGAATTTTAGTGATGCTATGGTTGCTGCTATTTCTCTCTGGAATACCTCAACAGTCTCCCTTCTCACTTATCCTTAACCTCTTGCTGTCCAGGTTTTCACGAAGTGAAAAGATTTCACATTTTTGTTTAGCACAAAGCAGAAAGGCATTCCTCAAGAAAATATGTTCCATAACCAACACCTGCTTTTCCTATAGCCACTTCTTGGATTCTTCTGCTTTTCTTCTTTCTACAAAGAGCAAATGTCTCTCATATAGAACAATCCCTTCTTTATAGTCCCTCCCTGTCTTTTCACCACTGTGGCTTCTTTCCCAGATTCCTGTGCATTTTGAGGGGATCTTCCTTAAAATATTCCCTAATCCTAACACATATTTCTCTTAAAATCTAGCTAGAATGCTGACTTCTTGAGTCATTACGACAAAGAGTAAACCAGTATTTACTTTAACTGTGATACAAATAAGCTCACTTCCAACTCTAAGAAAGTTTCAGTATGGGGTCATACCAATTACATCTGGAATTCTTTACACTACAACCAAGTATCCTAAGTAATAAAAATCACTTATTACCTAGACAAAGCCAGGTTGGTAATTCTTCCTTAGTTGTCTTCTAACAGAGCTGGGAGAAACAGATATTGTAATTAGGAGGTAAACCAGGAAGGGAGATTAAAAATGACTTTCAAATTTAAGATTTATCATGAATTCATATCAGACTAAATTTGCAGACAACAGTACCGGTGTCCAGCTACAGCAGCTCACACATTCATTTACTTTAAAAAACTAATCCTCTTTAGAGGAAGGTTTTGTAAACCTGGTATGATATTTTGAGATATATATATAGGTTTGGTTTTCATCCATCCTTCCTGGCTAATAACTCCCATAACCCTTGTTACAATGTTGGGGCACTTTAGGTCTCAGAAACAGAATCTCTCTCACTCTGACCTTATCCAGCCCTCCTTTCACCTGCTACCTTTTCTGCCCAAGGCAGAAATCTTCCCCCAGCTTTTTGTCTTGGAGCTGGCCATAAAGAATTCTCTGACCTACCTTATCTGATTATAGGTCATAAGACAGGGGCTCACTATGTTGCCCATGCTTCTCTTTAACTCCTGGGCTCAAGTGGTCCTCTGGCCTCAGCCTCCCAGGTAGCCAGGTGAGCATCACTGTACCTGGCTTAAGACTCCCAATTCAAAATGGACCCTGCCCCATACTCAAGAGAAAAGAATGCTATACAGATGCCAAGAAGAATTTGAACAGACAGGCCCTGCTGGGTTTTCCCATTCAGTCTATTAGTATTAGATCGTACTCTTTTTGTCCAATCACATTTCCACAGGGCTGATCATGCTTCAATCACGCCTATTCAATGGAGTCTCCCATATGTAACAGAAGTCTTCTTGTATTGACTGTTGTGGTGTGAGAATAGAAGGAAACTAGTTTGTTTTTTTCTACACACCTTGTAACCCTGTATTTTTTCTAAAAACAGCCTATAAACTAAAGGAAGAAACTGAAAAAATAAATTGAAAAGTAAGATAAGCTCTTATATACAACTACCACTAGAGGCCTGCTGACCTTCTTGAACACAGGCTAAGAAGTCGCCTATATGCATATAACCTACACTGCATCATTTATTTATTTGTTTACACAGTTTTTAAGGCCCTCTGTGGGGCCTTATGTTGTCTGATGGAGCTCCAAAACAAAAGTTTTAAAATGTAAATTAAATACAAATGGTAAAAGCCACACATCTGAATAGTTGCAAATGTAAGTCACAGAGACATTTTCATAAACATCTTTGTCATTAATCTTCTTTGAAAACTTCTTATGCAATAGGCAATTTATGGAAGGCTGAGCCATTCTATTTTCACAGCTAAATGAGGAGGAACAGCAAAACTTCCACTAAAAATTTCCAGCATTTGTGAGGGGCTTTAAAAGAAAACACAAAGAGATGTTTTCCCTCTTGTTTGCCATAAAGTCAAATAAGGCATTGAGACAATATGTTTCATTCCTTTCCAGAGAAGGAAGGTGCTTCAGCAAAGAAAACTCCCTGAGATTTCAGCTCTAATCTCAGTTCTCCCAGTCAACATTATTGCCTTTGATATTGACAGTGGACAGCAAGAAAAAGAGTACCTTATCTATATTTTTTTCTCAGTCTCTGTTTTCTCTCCTTTTTTATCTTGTCTCCTTATCACCTCCCCTGTCTTTTCATCTCCTCCCTTTTCTGCACATATCATTAGGAAAAATGTTTTGCCATAGTGAGGTGGCATGATTTAGAATAAAATAGCCAAGAAAATGTATAAGTTGTATCTCTCCCATGAATCCCACCTGCCCACAGTACTATTCCATATATTGAAACATACATATATGAATCCTAACTATAAAAAGGCAGTTATAAAGAGGAAATATATGATGCTAAGCCGCAAACGATAACCCAAACCCCACTTCTTACTAACTGTGTGGCTTCGAGTCAGTCATGACTCTGCTCTGGGCTTCAGTCACTTATCTGTTAAATGGAACTAAGGGTCCCAACTATCTCACGCATGAGATATGTGAAATTGTTTTGTAAACTGTAAAGTGTAAGACAAGTGAAAGGGAACAGTATTATCTTCTTCATCGTCCCTCTGGTCTTTTTCTAAGTAGGTTGATCAGAAATATCAAGAAAATAAGTAATACTTGTACGTCTCAATAATTTAAAAAATATTAAGAAACGTGATCTGGAATAATACAACAAAAAAGTTGCCTCTTTTCCATTACTCTGGGAAAAGAAGATCTAAGAATGAGAGTTTAAAAGTGAAGATTTCTTAAATGGTCTCTGCTCTTTTTCTTAATTTCCTCTAGGCTACTTTACTTATATTGCATGTTTCACTCACACTTTGCCTCATAATGACTATTTTATGAGTTGATGATTCTTTTATGAGAAATGGCTTACTGTGTAATCAAGCAGAGAGAATTATCTCAAGGGTCACTTACAAGAGATTTAATTATGAATTGCTAAAAGTGCTGGTCACACAGAGAAGACTGAAACCTGTTTTGTTTTTGTTTTGTTTTTCTTTTTAATGTATCATTAGCTGTAACATCATTAGCTGGAACAGGTCAGCATTTCTTTGCTTGTCAAGGCCAACTGATAACTTTTCAACTTCTCATTTAGGAAATCAAATGACACACTAAAGACCTGGTAGTGTAGTGATTTATAATTGAGGATAAGTTTCTTTAATTGGCATTCACCAAACATGGATTTACTTACTGCTACACATAAACACCTAGGGGGGACTTGGGGAAGGACAAATATGAATAATAGATAAAACTGCTACCCTCAAGAAGTTGAAATACTGGTAGAGAGAAAAGAAACGGACATATAACATGTAAGTAACATATTGAGAAACATGAAAATCAAGATCCATGGGCACTAAGAGAGAAGGCACTCACTACTAGCTGATGGGCAAGAAAAACCAAGTGTCTGTACTTGTAGATTTAGTTTTATAGGAAGGTATTTTAAACCACTGAGGATTCTTATACATCATATTTACCTATAATAACCAATAAACCTTAAAAAGGGAAATAAATTAATCATTTAACATCTTTTATTATTATTATTATACTTTAAGTTCTAGGGTACATGTGGATAATGTGCAGGTTTGTTACATATGTGTACTTGTGCCATGTTGGCATGCTGCACCCATCAACTCGTCAGCACCCATCAACTCGTCATTTACATTAGGTATAACTCCCAATGCAATCCCTCCCCCCTCCCCCCTCCCCGTGATAGGCCCCGGTGTATGATGTTCCCCTTCCCGAGTCCAAGTGATCTCATTGTTCAGTTCCCACCTATGAGTGAGAACATGCGGTGTTTGGTTTTCTGTTCTTGTGATAGTTTGCTGAGAATGATGGTTTCCAGCTGCATCCATGTCCCTACAAAGGACACAAACTCATCCTTTTTTATGGCTGCATAGTATTCCATGGTGTGTATGTGCCACATTTTCTTAATCCAGTCTGTCACTGATGGACATTTGGGTTGATTCCAAGTCTTTGCTATTGTGAATAGTGCCGCAATAAACATACGTGTGCATGTGTCTTTATAGCAGCATGATTTATAATCCTTTGGGTATATACCCAGTAATGGGATGGCTGGGTCATATGATACTTCTAGTTCTAGATCCTTGAGGAATCGCCATACTGTTTTCCATAATGG
>NC_037677.1:95404696-95408257 GCF_003255815.1 Theropithecus gelada
ATTGCCCTAGCCAGAACTTCCAACACTATGTTGAATAGGAGTGGTGAGAGAGGGCATCCCTGTCTTGTGCCAGTTTTCAAAGGGAATTTTTCCAGTTTTTGCCCATTCAGTATGATATTGGCTGTGGGTTTGTCATAAATAGCTCTTATTATTTTGAGATACGTTCCATCAATACCGAATTTATTGAGCGTTTCTAGCATGAAGGGCTGTTGAATTTTGTCAAAAGCCTTTTCTGCATCTATTGAGATAATCATGTGGTTCTTGTCTTTGGTTCTGTTTATATGCTGGATTATGTTTATTGATTTGCGAATGTTGAACCAGCCTTGCATCCCAGGGATGAAGCCCACTTGATCATGGTGGATAAGCTTTTTGATGTGTTGTTGAATCCGGTTTGCCAGTATTTTATTGAGGATTTTTGCATCGATGTTCATCAGGGATATTGGTCTAAAATTCTCTTTTTTTGTTGTGTCTCTGCCAGGCTTTGGTATCAGGATGATGTTGGCCTCATAAAATGAGTTAGGGAGGATTCCCTCTTTTTCTATTGATTGGAATAGTTTCAGAAGGAATGGTACCAACTCCTCCTTATACCTCTGGTAGAATTCAGCTGTGAATCCATCTGGTCCTGGACTTTTTTTGGTTGGTAGGCTATTAATTATTGCCTCAATTTCAGAGCCTACTATTGGTCTATTCAGGGATTCAACTTCTTCCTGGTTTAGTCTTGGAAGAGTGTAAGTGTCCAGGAAATTATCCATTTCTTCTAGGTTTTCCAGTTTATTTGCGTAGAGGTGTTTATAGTATTCTCTGATGGTAGTTTGTATTTCTGTGGGGTCGGTGGTGATATCCCCTTTATCATTTTTAATTGCGTCGATTTGATTCTTCTCTCTTTTCTTCTTTATTAGTCTTGCTAGCGGTCTGTCAATTTTGTTGATCTTTTCAAAAAACCAACTCCTGGATTCATTGATTTTTTGGAGGGTTTTTTGTGTCTCTATCTCCTTCAGTTCTGCTCTGATCTTAGTTATTTCTAGCCTTCTGCTAGCTTTCGAATGTGTTTGCTCTTGCTTCTCTAGTTCTTTTAATTGCGATGTTAGAGTGTCAATTTTTGATCTTTCCTGCTTTCTCTTGTGGGCATTTAGTGCTATAAATTTCCCTCTACACACTGCTTTAAATGTGTCCCAGAGATTCTGGTATGTTGTATCTTTGTTCTCATTGGTTTCAAAGAACATCTTTATTTCTGCCTTCATTTCATTATGTACCCAGTAGTCATTCAGGAGCAGGTTGTTCAGTTTCCATGTAGTTGAGCGGTTTTGATTGAGTTTCTTAGTCCTGAGTTCTAGTTTGATTGCACTGTGGTCTGAGAGACAGTTTGTTATAATTTCTGTTCTTGTACATTTGCTGAGGAGTGCTTTACTTCCAATTATATGGTCAATTTTGGAGTAAGTACGATGTGGTGCTGAGAAGAATGTATATTCTGTCGATTTGGGGTGGAGAGTTCTATAGATGTCTATTAGGTCTGCTTGCTGCAGAGATGAGTTCAATTCCTGGATATCCTTGTTAACTTTCTGTCTTGTTGATCTGTCTAATGTTGACAGTGGAGTGTTGAAGTCTCCCATTATTATTGTATGGGAGTCTAAGTCTCTTTGTAAGTCTCTAAGGACTTGCTTTATGAATCTGGGTGCTCCTGTATTGGGTGCATATATATTTAGGAGAGTTAGCTCTTCCTGTTGAATTGATCCCTTTACCATTATGTAATGGCCTTCTTTGTCTCTTTTGATCTTTGATGGTTTAAAGTCTGTTTTATCAGAGACTAGGATTGCAACCCCTGGTTTTTTTTGTTCTCCATTTGCTTGGTAAATCTTCCTCCATCCCTTTATTTTGAGCCTATGTATGTCTCTGCATGTGAGATGGGTCTCCTGAATACAGCAGACTGATGGGTCTTGACTCTTTATCCAGTTTGCCAGTCTGTGTCTTTTCATTGGAGCATTTAGTCCATTTACATTTAAGGTTAAGATTGTTATGTGTGAACTTGATCCTGCCATTATGATATTAACCGGTTATTTTGCTCGTTAGTTGATGCAGTTTCTTCCTATCCTCGATGGTCTTTACATTTTGGCATGTTTTTGCAATGGCTGGTACCGGTTGTTCCTTTCCATGTTGAGTGCTTCCTTCAGGGTCTCTTGTAAGGCAGGCCTAGTGGTGACAAAATCTCTAAGCATTTGCTTATCTGTAAAGGATTTTATTTCTCCTTCACTTATGAAACTTAGTTTGGCTGGATATGAAATTCTGGGTTTAAAATTCTTTTCTTTAAGAATGTTGAATATTGGCCCCCACTCTCTTCTGGCTTGTAGAGTTTCTGCCGAGAGATCTGCTGTGAGTCTGATGGGCTTCCCTTTGTGGGTAACCCGACCTTTCTCTCTGGCTGCCCTTAAGATTTTTTCCTTCATTTCAACTTTGGTGAATCTGGCAATTATGTGTCTTGGAGTTGCTCTTCTCGAGGAGTATCTTTGTGGCGTTCTCTGTATTTCCTGGATTTGAATGTTGGCCTGCCCTACTAGGTTGGGGAAGTTCTCCTGGATGATATCCTGAAGAGTGTTTTCCAACTTGGTTCCATTTTCTCCCTCACTTTCAGGCACCCCAGTCAGATGGAGATTTGGTCTTTTTACATAATCCCATACTTCTTGCAGGCTTTGTTCATTTCTTTTTCTTCTTTTTTCTTTTGGTTTCTCTTCTCGCTTCATTTCATTCATTTGATCCTCAATCGCTGATACTCTTTCTTCCAGTTGATCGAGTCGGTTACTGAAGCTTGTGCATTTGTCACGTATTTCTCGTGTCATGGTTTTCATCTCTTTCATTTCGTTTATGACCTTCTGTGCATTAATTACTCTAGCCGTCAATTCTTCCACTTTTTTTTCAAGATTTTTAGTTTCTTTGCGCTGGGTACGTAATTCCTCCTTTAGCTCTGAGAGATTTGATGGATTGAAGCCTTCTTCTCTCATCTCGTCAAAGTCATTCTCCGTCCAGCTTTGATCCGTTGCTGGTGATGAGCTGCGCTCCTTTGCTGGGGGAGATGCGCTCTTATTTTTTGAATTTCCCGCTTTTCTGCCCTGCTTTTTCCCCATCTTTGTGGTTTTATCTGCCTCTGGTCTTTGATGATGGTGATGTACTGATGGGGTTTTGGTGTAGGTGTCCTTCCTGTTTGATAGTTTTCCTTGTAACAGTCAGGACCCTCAGCTGTAGGTCTGTTGGAGATTGCTTGAGGTCCACTCCAGACCCTGTTTGCCTGGGTATCAGCAGCAGAGGCTGCAGAAGATAGAATATTTCTGAACAGCGAGTGTACCTGTCTGATTCTTGCTTTGGAAGCTTCCTCTCAGGGGTGTACTCCACCCTGTGAGGTGTGGGGTGTCAGACTGCCCCTAGTGGGGGATGTCTCCCAGTTAGGCTACTCAGGGGTCAGGGACCCACTTGAGCAGGCAGTCTGTCCCTTCTCAGATCTCAACCTCCGTGTTGGGAGATCCACTGCTCTCTTCAAAGCTGTCAGACAGAGTCGTTTGCGTCTGCAGAGGT
>NC_037677.1:95408265-95510759 GCF_003255815.1 Theropithecus gelada
TCCGGCACTCCCCAGTGAGATGAACCCAGTACCTCAGTTGAAAATGCAGAAATCACCGGTCTTCTGTGTCGCTGGCGCTGGGAGTTGGAGACTGGAGCTGTTCCTATTCGGCCATCTTGCTCCGCCCCCCCAGAACATACTTTTCAAAGTCATATTTTCTACCTTTGCTCATGCTGTTCAGTCAGTTTGGAATACCTCTCCCCAATGAGAAAAACCATAAAAATGGTTAATATTTATGAGTTAAGAAAATTGAGCATTTTCTACATGTTTTAAGCATTTTACATGTATTACTTTATTTAATCCACACAGCAGAATGAGATAATTACTATTAATATGCCCATTTACAGATGGGGAAACTGAAACGCAGACTTGCTCCAAGTCACACTTCTGGTAAGTGCTAGAGCTAGGACATAAACCCTAGAAATCTAACACAATCTCAGATATTATGCTATTAACTACTAACCACAAGGCTATAACCCCTTTTGCAACTTTTGAAAGCCCTTTCAACTTTTAAGGCCTAATTAAAATGCCAACTTTTTCACAAAGCCTTTTTCCAAGATTCCCCATGCCCACAAGTTCAAAATAATTGTATTTATGGTTTTATGAGCCCTCTATTTGTCTATAAAAGTACTCAGTTCATTTTACTCTGTGTTCTAATTTACATGTTGCACTCCAAACCTTAGGCACACACATAAACAAAATGTGAATTTTAAGCTTATTCAGGGCAAGAAACATACAATCCGTTACATCATACACAGCAGGTGCTTCACGAACGCATCTACTGCAAATAACTGAGTGAATGAATGCAAAGGCAGTTGGTTTGTGATATTATACAAAACATTCTAATGGAGATAATTCCTCAGGTGGTAAAGATATTAACATGTTTGACAGTGAGCTTGGTTTCTTTTGCTACTCGAAGTGAGTCATAATCAAGACATTCTTTTCAAATCTATATAACTACCTGAAGAAAGCCTTAAGTATAGCCAAACAGGGATCTTGAAGAAATTCTCTTGTTTATACAAGATCTAGCCAGAGAAACAGAAGCCCCCAACATTCATCTCTCTTTGGGGTTAAGGCAGTGATATTCCAGTCTTTCTTATTTGCTGACGTTTTATTTAACGAAATCCTATATGGAAGTCCAAACTATAATATAAAATCAATGAAATGAAGTATCCTGTAATTGAGGCAGTAGAGGGTAGAGAGGCAAGGAAAGATGAAGGTCTAGAATCCTTCCACCTCCAAGGGACCCCTAGGGCACCACCACAGGACTTCTAGAACACAGCACAATTTGGCTTGAAAACTATACTGAAATGCATGTTAATTCAGTAACACATTTTTGTTCATTATTACTTATTATTTTCTACATCATCAACTATCCCTAAAACAAGAAAGGGCCTTGGCAGCGTTCAATATTTGCCTTTTGACATAACGTGAAGTAAATTTTGATAGATATGAGGTCAAGAAAAGATCTACAGGGATGCAGGAGAGTACAGATATGAGAGGGCAGCCATACCAGAGGGTCACCGGACAATCAAAAGATAATGACGCTGGGTGCTACCAAAAAGGGAGGCAGGAAAAAGGACTCTGAGGGCCACATCTCAACATTGCACCAGGCTTGTATCACCAATGGTAAAGAATGTGGCAATTGTTAGTTATTACTCCAAGATGTCTCATGATTTAAAAATCACCTGGTGGGAGTGGATCTTTGAAATATAGGTATTCCAGCATTTGCAGGAATAGTGAGTTGTCCAGTATAATATCAAGGTGAAAAATCCATGCTTGGACTGAAGAAAAGTATATGCTCTTAGTTAAATATTGGTTAACAGACACAACAAGAAATCATTCTGTTTTAATCCATAACAGTGGTACTGGCTGCGTTGAAACCAAAGCTCAGATAGATGTATCATTGTGTGGAGATAGGTTGAGCCCATCTCTGGCTCTAATGCAATCTTGAGCCTCAAGGGCACTGGAATCAGGCACACATCATGAGAGTCCAAGAAAAAAAGGCAGCTTTTCCAGAGAGAGAAAATAAAGAGAGAATTAAAGAGCTTTATCCATGATCTTCAAATTGGTAAGAACTTGGGGGTCTCATATATTCCAAATATCAGTCCTTAGAAACAGAAAAATCTCTAGTTTTGGATTCAGAAAATTTTATTTGAAGTCCTGACACTTCCACTTACTAGATTTAAACTTGATATTTAATCTCTCTGATATGTACAGTGGCACTTATAATACTTGTCCTATCTCATGGTATTGTTAATCTCATACTGAAAGGCGGATGATGAACTCAAAATAGTCACCCTTTTAAGGCTACTATTAGATTACTAATTTAGAACCTACAGTTCTTTTCTTTTATGCTTATGGGAGAGTGATCATGGAAGGATATACTAGGCTTAGCAGAGAAGAATCCCTGTAGAAGTTTTTGGGATAAAACATCGGAATTGTACATGAAGCCCCAAAAGAGTAGAGTAGGCAAGAGATAACTATTAAGGAGGGATGATTAGGACTCTTGGGACCAGAGGTGAAAACAATGCTGCGGTTGCTGTTTCTTTTTGTAAAGATAGGGTCTTGTTCCGTCACCCAGGCTGGGGGACATGGTGTCATCAGAGCTCTCCATAACCTTGAACTTCTGGGCTCAAGCAATCCTCCTGCCTCAGCCTCCCAAGTAGCTGGGACTGTGGGCAGGTACCACTGTGCCAGGCTAATTTTTTAAAACATTTTAGTAGAGACGAGGTCTTGTTATTTTACCCAGGCTTGTCTCAAACTCCTTGCCGCATGCAATCCTCTCGGCTTGGCCTCTCAAAGTGCTGGCATTATAGACGTGAGCCACTGTGCAAGGCCAACAATGTTGTTTTAAGTGGAAAGGAAAATCCTTGGTTTCCCCAGGAATGAAACACGTCACTAGTTGAAAAGAGAAGAAAAGGGGTGAATTTTTGTTGACCATTGGTTCCCAGAAAAAATCATAGGCAATGAGACCCAAGCCTTGGAAAAAATTGGAAAAGAAAATTACAAAGCAGTTAATACAATCTAGGGAATTCCAATGAGCCAAATAATTGACATTATTTCTGAGAGATCTTGTCAGTAATTCCAGTGGCTAGGAAACAGGAGTAGACCAAGCAAAAAAAACAGTGTGTGTGTGTTTATCTGTGTGTCTGTGTCTGTGTCTGTGTCTGTGTCTGTGTCTGTGTCTGTGTGAGAGAGTGGAATTGGAAAGCAGTTATAGATAGCTTGATAGATAAAAAGATAGATAGAAAACTTGCCCTGGGAACTACCCACATGTACACACACTGTGATTTCTTGGCTCCTCCTACCCACCCTGCCCAATGCCACTGAGGGTTAATCAGTAGAAGAAACCTACATGTTCTCACTCATAGGTGGGAACTGAACAATGAGATCACTTGGACTCGGGAAGGGGAACGTCACACACCGGGGCCTATTATGGGGAGGGGGGAGGGGGAGGGATTGCATTGGGAGTTATACCTGATGTAAATGACGAGTTGATGGGTGCTGACGAGTTGATGGGTGCAGCACATCAACATGGCACAAGTATACATATGTAACAGACCTGCATGTTATGCACACGCACCCTAGAACCTAAAGTATAATAATAATAAAAAAAAGAAATATAAAAAGGTTATTTAAACTTTAAATCACTGGAAGAAATAAAGTAAATTATTTTGATTATTGTAAAAAAAAAAAAGAAATGGAATATAATCGAATTCCTCTAAAAGGAATGGAATACAAGGACATCCTGCTCTACTCTGTCTCCAGCCCTGTTGAGAGAGTGAATGTCTCCCTTCCTTCCTGTGCTGGAGAGATTATGAGGTCAAATTCTGGTGTTCAACATGAGATATATAAAACCCAGCATTAGCCTGAGGCAGAGGTTCTCAACTTTAGTCAGTTTTTGAAATTTAGTCAATTTTTGATTATCTTTATATTTGCCATATCCACTTAGGATCTGTTCTATTGTCAACTTAATTTTTTCTTTGGAGTAACTTAAAGTGTTAAAAAAAAAAGCACCTCACTTTTTAATGTAAATACTTATATTTACTTTACCTAAGGTAAACACATCTGTAAAATCTCAGGTCTGATGTGCTAGTTATATTTTTTAATCCATAGGAAATTAAATTTGCCCCCTATCACTCAGAGCAACCAGTGGTACATAGACAATATTTTGAGCAATGATAATTTCAATTTACCTGTGTTTTGCCATAGCTGACTAAAATATCTAAGAAAATATCTGGAAAATGCTAAGAAAACTACAGCAAGTTCTAGATATTATTTCTTATCAATTCAGAGGACAAAGCTGTCATGTTCATCATTAACTCTCAGTAACTAGAACAGTTTCTGGTAAGTGGTAACTTCTCAGTAAACTTGTATGAATAAACTTATGAATAATTGAAGACCCAAAGATTTCTTTACTTCCTATCTTTTTACTCAGCAAATTTCAGAATGTGGCTTCTGTTGAAGGGACACTAAGCAGCATCTGCTTGTTCTGTTTAGAAGGTGAATAAGAGAAGGCTAAACTTGACCACACTTGGTCATCATGGTTACAAGAGCCCCTATTTAACTTTACTTAATGCTGGAGTTTTGTTTCTCAAAGCATAGGACGTACAATTTTATGCGGTATATGAATTGATTTCACATGATTCATGAATATGGTATTAAATAACACTTGAATCACATAGAGGAAGTTATTCCAGTTTCTTTTTTAAATTTTATTTATTTATTTATTTTAATTTTACTTTAAATTCCTGGATACATGTGCAGAACATGCAGGTTTGCTACATAGGTATACACACGTGCCATAGGGTTTGCTGTACCTACTGACCAGTCCTCTAAGATCCCTTCCCTCACCCTCCATCCCGCAACAGGCCCTGGTGTGTGTTGTTTATCTCCCTGTGTCCATGTGTTCTCATTGTTCAACTCCCACCTATGAGTGAGAATATGTGTTGTTTGGTTTTCTGTTCCTGTGTTAGTTTGCAGAGGATGATGGTTTCCAGCTTCATCCATGTCCCTGCAAAGGACATGATCTTATTCCTTTTTATGGCTGCATAGTATTCAATGGTATTTATGTACCACATTTTCCTTATCCAGTCTGTCATTGATGAGCATTTCGGTTGGTTCCATGTCTTTGCTATTGCAAATAGTGTTGCAATAAACATACATGTGTCTTTACAGTAGAATGATTTGTATTCCTTTGGGTATATACCAGTAATGGGATTGCTGGGTCAAATGGTATTTCTGGTTCTAGATCCTTGAGGAATCGCCATACTGTCTTACACAGTGGTTAAACTAATTTACATTCCCACCAACAGTGTAAAAGCACTCCTATTTCTTCACAGCCTTGCCAGCATCTATTGTTTCTTGACTTTTTAATAATCTCCATTCTGACTGGCATGAGATGGTATCTCATTGTAGTTTTGATTTGCATAATGATCAGTGATTTTGAGCCCTTTTTCATATGTTTGTTGGCCACATAAATGTCTTCTTTTGAGAGTGTCTGTTCACATCCTTTGCCCACTTTTTGATGGGGTTGCTTTTTTCTTGTATTTTTTTTATGTTCCTTGTAAATTCCGCATATTAGACCTTTGTCAGATGGGTAGATTGCAAAAATTTTCTCCCATTCTGTAGGTTGCCTGTTCACTCTGATGATAGTGTTTTTTTGTTTTTGTTTTTGTTTTTTGCTGTGCAGAAGTTCTTTAGTTTAATTAGATCTCATTTGTCAATTTTGGCTTTTGTTGCCATTGCTTTTGGTGTTTTCATCATGAAGTCTTTGCCCATGCCTATGTGCTGAATGGTATTGCCTCGGTTTTCTTATAGGGTTTTTATGGCTTTGGGTTTTACATTTAAGTCTTTCATTCATCTTGAGTTAATTGTGAATGGGAGTTCATTCATGATTTGGCTCTCTGCTTGTCTAGGGTGTAAAGGAATGCTTGTGGTTTTTGCACATTGATTTTGTATCCTGAAATTTTGCTGAAGTTGCTTATCAGCTTAAGGAGTCTTTGGACTGAGATGATGGGGTTTTCTAAATATAGAATCATGTTGTCTGCAAACAGAGACAATTTGACTTCCTCTCTTCCTATCTGAATATGCTTTATTTCTTTCTTTTGCCTGATTGCCCTGGCCAGAACTTCCAATACTATGTTGAATAGGAGTGGTAAGAGAGGGCATCCTTGTCTTGTGCCGGTTTTCAAAGGCAATGCTTCCAACTTTCGTCCTTTCAGTGTGATGTTGGCTGTGGGTTCGTCAAAAATAGTTATTATTATTTTGAGGTATGTTCCATCAATATCAGTTTATTGAGAGTTTTTAACATGAAGGGATGTTGAATTTTATCATAGGCCTTTACTGGATCTATTGAGATAATCATGTGGTTTTTGTCTTTGGTTCTGTTTATGTGATGGATTACGTTTACTGATTTGCATATGTTGAACTAGCCTTGCATCCCAGGGATAAAGCTGAATTGATCATGGTGGATAAGTTTTTTGATGTGCTGCTGGATTTGGTTTGCCAGTATTTTATTGAGGATTTTTCCACTGATGTTCATCAGGGATATTGGCACACATCAGAAAGTTAGAAAGATCTCAAATTGACACCCTAACATCACAATAAAAGAACTAGAGAAGCAAGAGCAAAGTCATCCAAAAGCTATCAGAAGACAAGAAATAACTAAGATCAGAGCAGAACTGAAGGAGACAGAGACACAAAAACCCTCCAAAAAAATCAATGAATCCTGAATCTTTTTGAAAAGATTAACAAAATATATAGACCACTAGCTAGACTAATAAAGAAGAAAAGAGAGAAGAATCAAATAGTCATGATAAAAAAATGATAAAGGAGATATCACCACTGACCCCACAGAAATACAAACTACCATCAGAGAATACTATAAATACCTCTACGCAAATAAACTAGAAAATCTAGAGAAATTCATAAATTCCTGGACACATACATCCTCCCAAGACTAAACCAGGAAGAAGTCGAATCCCTGAATAGACCAATAACAAGTTCTGAAATTGAGGCAGTAATTAATAGCCTACCAACCAAAACAAACAAACAAACAAACAAACAAACAAACAAACCCAGGACCAAATGGATTCACAGCTGAATTCTACCAGAGGTACAAAGAAGAGCTGGTACCCTTCTTTCTGAAACTCTTCCAAACAATTGAAAAGGAGGGACTCCTCCCTAACTCATTTTATGAAGCCAACATCATCCTGATGCTAAAACCTGGCAGAGACACAACAAAAAAAAGAAAACTTCAGGAAGTTATTCTAGTTTCAATCCTCCGTGAATTCTATTTGCATCAAACTCTTGGTTTGGCACTAGGTGATTATCTCTCAAAAACTTCCAAAAGCAGACAACAATACATAATTATATTTAAATAGTATTGTTTTGTTTGTCATTTGTATCTACATTTACAGAGTAATATACTACAGTAGTTAGGCATTACAGTCTTTAAAGTTACTCAGCTTGAATTAAAAAAATACAGGTTTGCTAACTATTGACTGATTTCTTGGGTAGGTTGCTTCTGTGTCTCTCTGCTATTATTTGTATATGGGTCTAATAATGGTACCTACTTAATGGAGTTCATGTGAAGATCAAATACCTAATTTATGAAAAACAATATAGTATGAAGCACTAGGAAATATTCAATAAATGTCAGCTATTGTACTTACTTTTAGGAGGTGATAATGGTTTTCCATTATAGCAAGGAGTTAACTTTATATTAAAACAAAATTTGAGAAGTAAAAACAAGTGGTCAGTGTAGAGAAAAATATTATAGAATAGCTAGTAGAAGACTATAGCTAAAATTGTTATGGTGGTGAATAAACTTTGGAAAGTGTTATGCTAGGTTGTTAAGTTATAAATGAGTTAACCAGTTCTGATAGGGCCACCAAGAGGCAGTGCCTTCCAAATCAAATGTTCCATGGAAATACTCTAAAATTCCTTAGTGACCAGTGAACTTAGCACATAACTTGGCACATGGAATGCACCATAAATATTTGTTGAATGATGAATTAATGCATTTAACTGGTATACAGACCAACAGAATTTTCTTGGCTAAAACCTACCTTTTCTATTTTATTTTTTAAAGAAAATATTGAGCCTATTTTCAGCCATCCCATAGCCTAACTCTGTGCAGACTGAGGGTGGATTTTTTTAGTCATAATAAATGGCAACTTTGCCAACTGTACATTAATATTCAAAGCATATAGGTTTTCTTGCAAGCAGCAGCATCAACAGAATATCTTCATGGCCGACTCACTAGAGAGCTCTGTCCCAAAATATTACTTGTGGAATTGTTGCTACAATCTTAGCTGAGACTATTAATAGTTGAAGAAATTGAAGACATATTACCTCTCTACTTTTCTATGAATTCCAAGTTCTATTCTCAGACAAGATAAAACCAATAGATGACTATTTACCTGAATCTCATTACTTAATATCCTGTACATATGTCTTCACTGAGCTTTTTTGTTACACTTCTGAAGTTTATTAATAGTATTAGACATGACCTTTTTATAGGGCATGCTATTGGATATTTTGTAAAAAAAAAAAAAACCATGTTCAAAAACATTGTTTGTTGTGAAATATCTCTTACATAAGAACCTGCTGTACAATTCTTTTTAGAAAATGAATGAGCATCCTTCGTTTTATTACAAAACAAAATTTATTTGACTGACTGAATTTCCTTTTTACTCCTGAGTGATGGAAAGCTTGAAACTGAAGTTAATGTCCTTTTCCAGTAGCACATATTAGCTTGGGTTCTTAAGGGAATATATGCTTCCTATTACTATGACTTTTATTTTAAATTTCTATTTTAATAATATGTTTTCTAGATTTTTTTTTATTGTATCTATAACCTTACTTGGAAGCAAGAAGTACTAGAAAGCAGTTTAGGTAGTTTAGAAAAAGTGCACACTCAAACTCACTGTGTTCAAATCCTAGCTCCATTGCTTCCCAGCTGCTATCTTGACATTTTGTTTAATCTTTCTGTGCCTCATTTTCTTATCAATAAAGTGGGAACAAAAACAGGCCCCATCTCATAAGTTTACTGGCAGGATTACATCAGTTAATGTTTAGTACACTGCTTGGCAAATCATAACTGAAAATAAATATTAGGTATATTTCAAAACTAAGGAATGTGACAAATAATACATAGGATATAATCATTATAAAGAATAAACTGATAAAGCATCTATGTAGCTAAAAATTAAATGTGCAGTTTTCTCACTTCCAAAACTAACACACCAATTTTTCGTAGATTGTGATTTGCCCAGGCCTATGTTCTAGTAGCAGATATTCAATGAGGGAGGGTATGTTCAGGGCAGATTTCATTCAACTTTTAATTTATTCAATGTCTATTATGGTCTTCACATGATGCTGTGGGCTGTGGGGATACAGAAATAAACAAAACAAAATCTTAGCCCAATGGATAACTTTCTAGGTTTAAGATGTTCTAAGAGAAAAAGGTTAACTTTAGGCGGAAATAAAATCCAAACCTCAGAGAATGCTAACATAGAGTAATTCCAAAAGAAATTATGTGACCTGGAACTTCCACTTCCAGCTGAGATAGAATTACAAGAAACAGAATTACCCTCTTGACTTAAACAACTGAAAACCTGGACAAAATATACAAGACAGGTTTCAAATCTCTGACAACAGCCAGCACAGTCCTGTGATTACTGAGAAAAGAAAAACAAATTTCTCCAATGTATTGCCTAGAAGTCGTTCCTAGGTCATAGCCAATGTACAGAATGCTGTAGGAGGATATAATAAAGAGATCTACTTTTTTTTTTCCTGGGAGTCATGAAAGGCCTCCTTGAGGAAATGATGTTTATGCTGAGACTTGAAAGATTTAGTTATTCACTCAGCAAGTACTGTTGAGCATCTGTGCATTGATTGTTCTAAGTGCTAGGTGGCAGAGTTAAACAAGAGAGACAAGGTAGGTACTTGCTCTCACTGAGTTTATTTTCTGGTGGATGAATAAGAGATAAGCAAGACAAAGTGGCTAAGGGTAAAAGAATGTTCCACACTGAAGAAAGAGAAGGTTCAATGTCCCAGAAGTTGAAGAGATCCTAGTGTATCCTAGTGATTAGATATTTAGTTTGATTAGAATGAAAATCAGAGTTTGTGGTTGAGGAGCTATAACTAAACTGGTGAATGATGCAGGGATCAGAGCATGCAGAAGGTTGTAGGTCATGTTAAGAATGTGATGCTTTGTCATAATAATAATGGGAAGCCACTGATGTTTTTTAACAAACAAGGGATTGAGTCAATTTTGTATAATTGAAACATTACTCTGGCTCCAACTCAAGAATGAGTTGGAATGGGCTAGAAGCAAGGAGATCATTTAGGAAGATAATGCAAATATCCCAATAAACGATTATAGAGACTGGATTACAGTATGAAGATGAGTGAGACAGATTGGAGGATAGATTAAATATCTGGCGAGAGAGGAAAGGGAAAGAGGGAAGTCAAGAATGACTAGTCTAGCAACTGGGAGAAGAATGATGTCCTTTATCAAAGAGATAATTATGAAGAAGGAGCATACTGGGAGGAAGACAAAATAAATCCAATTTTGATTCTATTACACTTGAGATGCCTGTGAAATATACTAGTGGAGCTGTCAATGTGGTGAATACACAGGTCTAGAGCTCAGGAGGAGAGTGCCAGCAAGATATGGGAGTTTTTACCATGGAAATGGTATAGAAGTCATGGATGCAGGTAAAATAAGCCCTGTCACACCATGGTACATCTAAGTATACTGTATACTGTATACTTGTCTGTATGCTCAGTAGTTTGTTTTAAGGTGTTTCACACATATCTGTATGCTGTAAGAGGTGCTCCTAGTCTTTGATTTCCTATATACTACTTCTGTTTCTTTCTAGCTTCTAGAATAAGCCTCTATACATAATACATACACTATAAACATTTTCAACAGAGAAACCAGAAAACCACTTGTTCCAATTGGTGTCTGGTGAAGATGCACTTTTTCTCCCTTACAGGTATAGCGTTCCACATTTGAGGCAATGAATTTCTTAGGAATTACAGGAATTTTGAAGGACTTTTTTCCTACCATGATGTGTATCCTGACAAAATAAATATGCATTCTCTTATTGGAGCAGGCAGCCAGGAATGTAGTGCTCTGGGAAATCCCTGAAGTAATGAGCTCTGCAGTGTAAAGACCCCTGTGAATCATTTTCAGGCACAAGTTGATTGAGCTTTTCCCTAAATTAGAAATGGTTTTATGGAGCAAACATCTGTGGCCTTGGTGGACCTCAAGAAAGACTTACAGTTGACGGTTTTTTAGTTAATACTGGGAAACAACTGTTGGGGTGTGTGTGTGTGTGTGTGTGTGTGTGTGTGTGTGTGTGTGTGAGATGTGTTTCCGCAGAATCCTACTCCACCAGGGAACATGAGTTTTACATTACAGTTGTTTGCCTTTCTGTACATAACTGTGCCTTCAGTCTTTCACTTGCTGAAGCTGCAGTGCTGCTCTGTTCTGATGTTACTTCAGTGCAGCTGGAGGCATGTCTTTTGGCAAGGTTCTGTGTTTATTATAATCTCTGTGATGTAAATTTCTTCTTTAACTTTCTCTTTAAATACTTAGAATTATGAATGTGATTTTAATTAAGGATTTCAAATAGAAACATTTCCTTTTTCTTAAGACAGTTTTCAGTTAGAATATTTTAGGGTTTTGAGAAATACCAGATCCCCAACTCAAAGTGCACAAAATAATCATCAGTTACTCCTTTAGGCTGCCACGGTGTGGCTGAGGTTGCAGGGCATGGATTTGAGTTATAGTCACAATTAAGTATCCTGCAACTCTTTTTTGCCCCCTTCAAATGTCTACAACCTATTTGCAGATTTGGAAAACCTTTCCTACATCACATCGTGGGTATTTTTCCTTTATGTAAACTCATGCCTGTTAGGGGTAGGTCTTGCTCCAGGCCTGGCATTTCAGATCAGATACTGTTTTTGCCTCTTTTAGACTGGTGGCTTTGTCACTTAGCCTCTACGAATCTCAGTAGCTTCATATGTGTAACTCAGATGTCCTGCTCTTACCAGGTGCAAAATGAATATTCAAAATTAAATGATTCCACATGCTCTGCTTCCTTTTGATTATCAAATATATAAGTAAATATGCTTATTTTTACATGGAAATGGCTCTTCAGAGCCATTACAGAACCCAAGTAACAAATGTTGTCCCCAGAGGTGAACTGAAGGTAAGAAGGAGACTTATATTTTTCACTACATATCCTTTTCCATTGGAGGTTTCTTCCATGTTTAAATATAACTTTGTTAAAAACAAAGAAGCAAAGTCAATATGACTAAAAGCCCCCATCTTGTGAACTGTGAGAAGTTTTTTTTTTTTTTTTTCTTAGTTCGTTTTGTCAGGTATTCCTAAGATTGCTTTCCCAGTCCTAATTGGTTAATCCTCTCTACTATCAACAGGAAGTCTGCCATGCCAGTAAAGGATATAAACCCTGCTGCTCTTGCTGCTCTCTCTATCCCATAGTGTTATTCCTCTATTTGAGGACAGCTCTCAGGACCCAATAATCCCTGCCCAGAAGCATAGCTTTGTTTGCTTCCAGATCTGCGCCTTCACCCTCCTTTCTCCGTAGTCTCTGGCCTCAGCACAGGCTGCAAGCAGCTGTGCAGGAAGAACATAGAAAGAATGATGAACTCATCGAACTGCCAGGGTTTCTGGGAGGTTTATTCTTGCTGGAAGCAGTTGGCTCTGCTCTTATGGATAGGGATTCCATGGCTTCCCTTGGTAGATCAAGTCCAGTCAAGTCATTCCTTCCTACACTGGCAATATACATTTCAGTCAATGACATGGATGAAGGCAGAGATTGCATATATGACAGGAAGTTGGGAGGGATGTGCTAAGTAACAAAGTCAGGATCCAAAACTATCTGAACAGGCTGCAACCAAATTAAATATAGCAAGATGAGCCTAAATATACATATAGCTAAATGATCTGTTACTTGATGGGAAGAGATGTTCACATATTAGTGTGGATGAAAAATAAACTAGGATTTTAGGTGACAGTGAAGGTACTAACAAAACATTAATGCTTAGGATGTTTTCGAATAACAATATAGAATGAGAACTGTGATAACGTCATCCAATTAGACCATATATAACTATTGCTTTCTATATCAACATATTACTTTTGAGCGAGAGAGTAATAAACTGCACTTATAGGAGAACAATCAAAATGGAGAAGAACCTGAATCATTGTGAGGATGTTTAGTTATGATAGCTAGCCTTTGTTTACCAGTTTCTATGTACCGAACATTCTCTTGAGTGCTTATGCTAGTTATTGTTGCATAACAGTGTAGAATACATTATTTTTTAGTAAATATTCACTCCCTTTCCTGCATCCATTGGAAGTGTATACTTTTCCACCCCATTTGATGTGGAATGTGGCTATGTGACTTGCTTTGGGCTCATGATTGGCCAAGTTTACTTCCCCTCCTCTGGAATTTGGACTTCAGCACAGAACTTTCTGTGACCAATGGTAAGCTAGCAGAGGTGACAAGCAAAAGCTCAGCTTTTTGTGTGTCTTGTTAGTTGGCTTTTCCCTTCTACACTCCTGCCTTTCACCATTAGATAAGCATGCCTTTGGTAGCTACTAGTCTGAGTAAGAAGGGGCTTATTTGGAGCAGACCCAGACCTGATCAGCAGCCTTTGGAGTGAATTCCAGCCAAAACCAGCCTAGATCAGTTGAACCTCAGCCAATCTGTAGACAAGGGAGCTAGGAAGAACTGTTTATTGTTGTACACTATTGAGTTTGGGGGAGTTTGCTATGCAGCACTATTGTGGCAATAACTGATTAATATACTAACAGACAACCTCAAAGTCTTGATGACTTACAACAATATTTTTTTTTCTCCAAAGTCACAAGTCAGTTGTAGCTCTGCTGGATATGGCTAAAATAGGCTAGGCTTGGCTTCAGACTGTAGACTGGGTTTGAATCAGCTTTGTGTGCTTTCTTATTTTCCTTGTACTAGTGACTCTCTGGGGCATGTTCTTATAGAAGACCACTAGAGTATAAGAGACTAGAAAACCATCCAAGTATGTTTAAAGTTTCTCATTATGTCACTTCTGCTAACATTCCATTGGCTAGAGCAAGTCATTTGGCTAAACCCAACATCATTGAGACAGGAAAGTATGTTCTACTCACAGTGACAGGCCCTGCATAGTGGCAAAGAGGACAAATGTAAAATATTTTAACACAGAGAGTTTAGGGAAAGTTCAGAACAATGACTGTCCAATCTAGCCCAGTGCTCTACACAAATTATTTATTTTTTTCTTTACAACAATACTATGGAATAAACACAATTTCCCTATTACAGTTTGGGGAAACTGAGATACAGAGAGGCTAATAACTATGCAAATATCACACTGTTAGCAGGTTGTTATAAGATTTGAACCTTCAGAGTATGATGCCAAAGACTGTATACTTTATCAGTCTGATTCACCTCCTTCCAAACATGTCCTGTGATCAATGTTTAAAGCAATAAGAGCAGTTTTGCATGGAGAGGAAAAGCCATGTGTTGACCATCTTCCTAGCTCTGAAGGGCTATCATATGGAAGAGAGAGATAAGGTTTGTTTTATGTGTTGTAAAAATGTGGTACCCTTGGTAGAGGTGATGGGTTGAGAGATCAAAGGAATATACATTTTGGCACAATTTAAAGAAAACTTTTTCAACAGTAAAAACTTCTCAATGATGGCTTGTATCCAAGTAAATGCCTAGGTGATCACAAGGCATGGGTGTTATAGAAAAGATTCCAAAATCATATGGAAAATATGGTGAGCCTGAAAGATACTTAAAACTTAAAATTCTTTCGCCAAGAAACTTTATAATTCTATGAAAATTATTCTAAAAACATAGGCATTCACTCTCAGTTAATAAAAGCTTTTGTTATAGTAGTAATAAAGCAGTTTTTCAATGTCCAAAATGGCTAGAAACTTTTAGAGCTAGCTAATAATTAAGAATCTTGGCTGGGTGTGGTGGTTCACACCTGTAATCTCAGCACTTTGGGAGGTCGAGGCAGGAGGATCACTTGAGACCAGGAGTTCAAACCCAGCCTGGGCAACGTAGCATGACCCATCTTTACAAAATACAAATAAATTAGCCAGGCATGATGATATGTGTTTGTAGTGCCAGCTACTCGGGAGGCTGAGGCTGGAGGATTGCTTGAGCCCAGGAGTTCAAGCCTGTAGTGAACTATGATTGCACCACTGCACTCCAGCCTGGGAAACACAGCAAGACACCAACTCTAAAAAGTAAAATAAATAAAATAATAACCCTACAATGGCCTCTAAGTGTTTAAGTAAAAGAGTCACATGTTTCCCATTTTAAATCAAAAGCTCAAAACAATTAAGCTTAGTGAGAAAGGCATGTCTAAAGCTAAAGCCCAAAGCTAGGCCTCTTACACCAAACAGCTAGCCAACTTGTTAATGTAAAGAAAAAAGTTATTGAAGAAAATAGAAATTACTACTCCAGTGAACATAGAAGTTATAAGAAAGCTAAACAACCTTATTACTGATATGGAGAAAGATTTAGTGGTCTAGATAGATCAAACCAGTTACAGAATTCCCTTAAGCAAAAGCCTAATCCAGAGCAAGGCCTCACCTCTCTTCAATTCTCTGAAGGCTGAGAGAGGTGAGGAAGCTGCTGAAGAAAAGTTGGTTCCTGAGGTTTAAGGAAAGAAGTTGTCTCCATAACATAAAACTACCAGATGAAGCAACAAGTGCCAATGTAGAAGCTAAAGCAAGTTCTCCAGAAGATCTAGCCAAGGTAATTGTTGAAGGTGGTTATATTGAACAACAGATTTTCGATGTAGTTGAAACAGCCCTCTATTGGAAGAAAATGCCCTCTAGGACTTTCATAACTAGAGAGAAAAAGTCAATGCCTGGCTTCAAAGCTTCGAAGGACAGGCTGATTCTCTTGTTAGGGGCTAATGCAGCTGGACTTTAAGTTGAAGCCAGTGCTCATTTACCATTTCAAAAATCTTAGGTTCCCTAAGATTTATGCCAAATCTACTCCATCTGTGCTCTATAAATGGAATGACAAAACCTGGACGGCAGCACATCTGTTTACAGCATGGTTTACTCCAGCAGTCCCCAACCTTTTTGGCACCAGGGACTGGTTTTGTGGAAGACAATTTTTTCATGGATGGTGGAGGTAGTGGGGTGTGGGGGAGGAGGATGGTTTCAGGATAAAACTGTTCCACCTCAGATCATCAGGCATTAATTAGATTCTCAAAAGGAGCATGCAACCTAGATCCCTTGCATAGATCCCTCTGACAGAGATGTACAAAGAGACTTGTATTGTTTTTATGCCTGCTAACCCAACATCCATTCTGAAGCCCATGGATCAAGGAGTAATTTGGACTTTCAAGTATTATTATTTAAGAAATATATTTTGTAAGGCCAGAACTTCATAGGCAGTGATTCCTCTGATGGATCTCAGCAAAGCAAATTGAAAACCTCTGGAAAGGTTTCACCATTCTAGATGCCATTAAGAATATTCGTGATTCATGGGAGGAGGTCAAAATAGCAACATTAACAGGAGTTTAGAAGAAATTGATTCCAACCCTTACTGATAGCTTTGAGGGGTTCAAGACTTCAGTGGAGGAAGTAACTTCAGATGTGGTAGAAATAACAAGAGAGCTGGAATTAGAAGTGGAGCCTGAAGATGTGACTGAATTGCAACAATCTCATGATGAAACTTTAATGGATGAAGAATTGGTTCTCATGAGTGAGCAGAGGGAGTGGTCTCTTGAGATGGAAACTATTCCTGGTGAAGATGCTCTGAACACTGTTGAAGTGACAACAAAATATTTAGAATATTACATAAGCTTAATAAAACAACTGTAAAGTTTGACTTTAATTTTGAAAGAAGTCCTACTGTGGGTAAAATGCTATCAAGCAGCATCATGTGCTATTTCATGAAAGAAATCTTTCATGAAAGGAAGAGTTGACCAATATGGCAAACTTCACTGCTGCCTTATTTTAAGAAATTGCCACAGCCACTTCAACCTACAACAACCACCACCTTGATTAGTCAGCATTTGTCAACATAGAGGCAAGGCCCTCCACTAGTACAGAGATTACAACTCACTGAAGGTTCAGGTGATTGTCAGCATTTTTTGGCACTAAAGTTTTTTTAAATTAATGTATGTACTTTTTAAAGACATAATGCTATTTCATACTTAATACACTATAGTATAGTATAAACAGAATGTTTGTATGCACTGGAAGACCAAAAACCTCGTATGACTTGCTTTATTGAGATATTCACTTTATTGTGGTGGTCTAGAACTAAACCTGTGTGTCTCTGAGGCATGTCTCCATCCAGATTACTTTCATCTCTGTTACTATGGTGAAACCTGGAGACAGAGGATAAAATCTGAAAGCTGTTGAAAGTTTAGATGAAGGGTCAGCTATTGAAAAATAAACACCCTCTTAGTATCCATATTATCTGCCAAAAAATTCACAGTCAATTTATGAGCATGTTTTTAAACCTTTAGGATGAAACAAAACTAAAAATTTCCTTTGAGGTATCAATATTAAGATACACAAAAATAAGAATTTTATAAAGATGTTTATATGTGAGGCCTTAGTTTCCCTCCCCTAAGACTATTTTTGCCATAAATTCTCATATATTTCAGTTACAAATCACCTGCCACATGGTTTTTCAAAAACAAGTGTGCAGAGGAAATACTGTAATATTCATATATTGTACCTATATTCCAGATACATCCAAGAGACATAAGGTAAAAACACTTTCGTTGGGATTAAATAAAAGGCATGCCAATCTAATCTAATAGAACATATTTAAAAAATATAATTATGCTACGTTCACATATGCCTAAGTTCACATAAATTTACAGTGCATCTATTATGTATAATGCCTTAACACTACAGCAACATGTAATTTCTAGCCAGGAATTAAAGTGTTATGAAGAGATAGAGGAGATACATGCTAATAACTCATACCAAGAGCATAGTAAGGAAAGAGTGCCATAGAGAAGGCTCATGCCAAACATTAGGAAGATTCAAAGGAGAGAGAGAAAAGAACTCATTAGGAGGAGTTTTGAGATTCATCGATTCAACAAAGAATCATGGCGTTCCTACCATGTTAAAGGCTTAGTGCAAAATACTGGAATGGCCTGACTGGTAAGCTAATCAGTAGTGGAGATAAAAATTGAGAGAATCAGAAAAGCATGAGACAAGAACTGAATAAATGTTTTAGAGTAGGGCTGGTAGAGCTCTAGGAGAGCTTCCTTAATTCAACAGGGAACTGGAAGTCAGAACATTTATTAAACAGGGAGTGATAGCATGAATCATGGGTCTGGCAGATAGTGTATATAACTATTTAAAAAAATAGTTTCTAAATTTCAATGGTATCATTTGCAATTAGTTATATGCATATGAAGATTAAACAGTGTGGTCAGATCTTTCTCAATCTTTTGATTTCTGAAGAAGGCAAAGCGGACTTAATGGTTTTAGATCCTCTGTAAATTTATAGAAATAGTACAAAGGAATGCCTCAGAAGCTGACTGTCACAAAAAGTCACAAAGTTGAAATGATTAATATAACGAACAATGAGTTTTCCTATATCACAAAATCTACATCATCACCGCTGATCAATGGTCTTATAGAACACAAACATGCAGTATAAGTTAATTTTTTCAGGTCAAGACTAAGAATCATAATATCAGCTTTAATACTGACTAAATTCCACTACTGGATCTCAGTTTATCTCAATTTCCTCAGGTCATTAACCTCCTTTATTTTTGCAGTGGGGAAAAAGATAATATGGCCTACTAGCTCCACTATTGTGTGAAAGAACTAAATAACACTGATGAAGAGGTCTAAGACATGGGAAGTGCTAAATTTAATTATTTACTATTAGCATCTCCTCTCCATGCAGATGTTTCTGGTTTTAAAAATGTGAACCATGTGGACAACACAGGATCAGTGAATCTAGTAAATGAGGAAGCAAGAAGGGTATACAGAGAAGCATTACGAAGGCCATGGGGCCAGAAAAGACAGAACATCCGAGGTGTAGGGGAGTTCAAAAGTAAAGTAGGATTAACCCAAGAAATACTCTCAGGGATGTGATTTGAAGAAAAACAATCTGGCAGACCAGACACTAACATAAAAGGCAAAAAGGGAGGAGGGACAGAAATAATGCAATATTAAAGACATAAAGGGAGAGCCTACCAAAGGAAAAATAAAAGAAGTTGCATGGGTGAGAGATGAAAAATGCATTTGAAAAAATTAGTTCAAATGTTTCTTTTGGAAAACAGGAAATGTAAGCCTTGGTGAAAACAATATGACACAGGAAAATAGAATTAAAGTAATTTAAAATGAAGATGTGAATGCACACCCCCAATAAGGTACAGTTTTACACATTTATTAAAAAATAGAAAGAATAAGACCTACTATTAATATTTGATAGCACAATAATGTGACTATAGTCAATAATAACTTAATTGTATACCTTTAAATAACATAAAGAATGTAACTAGAGGCCGGGCGTGGTGGCTCAAGCCTGTAATCCCAGCACTTTGGGAGGCCGAGACGGGTGGATCATGAGGTCAGGAGATCGAGACCATCCTAGCTAACACGGTGAAACCCCATCTCTACTAAAAAATACAAAAAACTAGCCGGGCGAGGTGGCGGGTGCCTGTAGTCCCAGCTACTTGGGAGGCTGAGGCAGGAGAATGGCGTGAACCCAGGAGGCGGAGTTTGCAGTGAGCTGAGATCACGCCACTGCACTCCAGCCTGGGCAACAGAGCAAGACTCCGTCTCAAAAAAAAAAAAAAAAAAAAAGAATGTAACTGGATTGTTTGTAACTCAAAGGATAAATGCTTGAGGGGATGAATACCACACCCGCAAAAGGGATAGGTTTTTAAAAACACACAAACACACAAACACACACAGACACACACACGCACGCATGATAAGGTCTGAAGAAATCAACCCTGAAGCAAATGGAGCAAACAGATCCTTTGTTATCTTGACATACAGTTTCCATAGAAATCTGATGGTGAATTTGATCACTTACATTTTCAAACTTAAGAAAATTGCTTCAGAATTAGTCTTAGGTCACTATGCAGAAATCATCTTTACTGAAGGCAGAAAAGGATACATATTTTTACCTGCTTATTGTTTAAAAACATAATAATTATAATTGACTAGCCTAATTTTTGTACTAGGAAATTAAGAAAAAGATGTCAGTGAGCTTCTATGAGAGAACAAACCATAATGGTATCGGATACCACCTCATCTCCTAATTACCTGTTTTTACCTTGAACAAGTCAATTAACTTCTCTGGGCTTCAGTTTTCTCATCTGTAAACCTCTCTGTTCAGGGATTGTATAAATGAAGGTATGTTACACACAAATCTGGTACATGTTGAGTGCTCAATTACCCTCTCCTTTTCTCCCCAAACTGGCTGGCATAAAGACACTGAAACACACATAATTCCTTTACATATCAAAAGGTGTTTCTCAATAGTCCACAAGGCCTTAGTAAGTAAACCTCTTGTTAACTTTGAACATGCCATTTCTTCAACAAAAACAAGGAATCATGGGAAACCAATTACATTTGAGAATTCTTTCAATTTGGAATTGCTTAAAAGCTATGTGAAAACTAGTAATCTAGGCCTACATTCTCATAATTAGTCATCTTGGGCGGGCATGGTGGCTCATCCCTATAATTCTGGCATTTTGGGAGGCTGAGGCAGGAGGATCACTTGAGGCTAGGAGTTCAAGACCCACCTGGGCAAAATAGCAAGACCCCATCTCTTAAAAAATTAGAAATCTCACCGGTGATACCAGTGTCAGATCAATCACTTTCTCCTTTAAAACAACATAGATTTTTTTTTTTTCCCGATTTTTTCTCTTGCCCCATTCCCAATAAAAAATGAACCAGTAATGAAGTTGATTCAGTCTTATAGACTGGGTTTTGCTTTGTTTTTTAAACTTTTTTTTTTTTGGAAACAGGATCTCATTCTGTCATCCAGGTTGGGCTGACTACAACCTCTGCACCCACAGCTCAAGCGATCCTCCTACCTCAGCCTCCCAAGTAGCTGGGACCACAGGCATGTACCACCACATCTGGTTTTTCTCCTCTCCTCTCCTCTCCTCCTTCCTTCCTTCTTTTCTTTTTTTTTTTTTTTTTTTTTTTTGTATTTTCTGTAGTAACAGAGTCTTGCCATGTTGCCCAGGCTGGTCACAAACTCCCGGGCTCAAGTTATCTGCCCGCCTTGGCCTCCCAAAGTGCTGGGATTACAGGCATGAGCCACTGCACCCAGCCGGTTTTAAACTTTTATTCTTGGGCCAGCTCTGCAAAATTTGTGGTTGGTATCTATTGGCAAAGACCAAATGAGAGCAAGAAAAAGAATATAGAAGGAAAATACAAATATCTGGATGATAACAAAGTGTATTGCAAAAGTCACTGGTCAAAGGAGTCAAGTGGGCCCTGGGTTGATATTGGACAAATTACTTCACTCTTCTGAACTCGAATTAATTAATCAATAAGATGCTATTCCAGCAGTTCCCTTCCAGTGGCAAAATTCTATCATTAACTATGGGGTACCTTTCGCTTCTATCAAATTAACAAAACTGACAGAGTTTGGGATGGAGGATCGGGGGATGCATAACCCTTTCTAAGGTTCATAAAATTCTGTACTCTCATTTACAGCCTGGGTGGGCAGAACAGAATGGAGAACTGCTATAAATTAGTATGACTCTTTACAAGGAAAACTTGGTAAAATACATCCAGGACATGAGACTCAAACAGTGGTTCAAAGTTGGCAATCTCTAATTTTCAGAATGGCAAAGTTCCAATGCCCATTTAGTTAAGTGGTTTAACATAGTTATCTCACATGTAGTTGTCTGAAAGGGTGTTACGACAATTAAATTAAATTCAGGTAAAGGCCTGCCCCACTAAAACCTGGCCCTTGGTAAGTACTGAAAACATGTAAGTCATCATTTTTATTTTGTTTTTACCCAATAACCCCACTCCTGGGATTTATCTCTAAGAAATCATTATAAGAAAAAACAAAGGTACTTGATAATTTGTGGTATCATTGATTGCAATTGGAAAAAAAAAAACCTGAAAAAAACCTAAATGTTCAATAACTGAAAAGTGGTAGTAAACCCGATAGAGAATTAAGAAGCCATTGAATTAATTACTATAAAGGGTCGACAATATTGTGGGAAAATATGAATGATATAGTACTAACTGAGGAAAGCATGATCCAAATTGCCTGTACATTATGATTTTAACTATATAAAATGTATATACATGTATATAAAGGCAAGGAAAGACAGAAAAGTGAAGTTAGTTGATATTTGAATAAACTGAATTATGTTTCTCCTTTAATTTTTTTTCAAGATTAGCCTGGTATTGTTATATAATGCATTTTAAAACAAATGAGTAAATAAAAACAAACAAACAAATGAAACAAAACAAAAGAAAAACCCTTCCAGGTAAAGGATAACATTAATAACTGCCAGTTTTAACTCTCTTGGGGTTGTAAAAGGGGCATAAAACCCAGGGCAGCCTACTAGCTAGGTAGAGCCTTACACATACCGATACTGTGCACAGAGGATGATCAGAGGATATGCTTTTGACATGGCTATTTTAGTGACAGAACTAGATTGTCAACATTTCTGATCACTCCATCAAAGTATTTACTCCAAATATCAATTGAACTCCAAACTAATACAAATGTAGTAACTTTCCTATTGCAATTTGACCATATAAATGCACTTGTTTTCATGGAGCACATATCTTATTTTAATTTTATTGTCACTATACTTTCTGATAGGTACTTTAAAATTTATGAATATCAGAACAATCTCCTGTTTTATAAAACCTGCTCCCCTCAAAATGTTCAGACATAGCTTCTATTGATCTAGGTTCTAGAATACATTCAAAGAGTTCCTATTTCTCAGAATTTTCCCCAAAATGTCCTTAACATTTCCCCAAAATGTAAACAACCATATCCAAACAGTACCAATATCCGATAAAAACCATTTGAATAGCAAGTCATCAAAACTTCAAAATGATCCAATCAGCATAAAAGGGTTAAGAATAAACTGATTAAATAATTCCAACCATATAGAATAGGTTGACCTGAAAGTCCATAGATGTGGAACATTTATTTCTAATTTACTCATGGAATGTAATGAAATTACATTACCAGTTGTTAAATCTTAGCAATTTAACAGCTACATTATTATTAAGTAGAGGCCGGATCTCTCTGTGTGACCCAGGCTAGAGTATAGCAGCATGATCATGGCTCACTGTAACATGGAACTCCTGGACTCAAGCAATCCTCCCACCTCAGCCTCTGGAGTAGCTAGGACTATAGGCATGCACCACCATGCACCACTAATTTTTATTTTCTATTTTTTCATAGAGACAGGGTCTCACTATGTTGCCCAGGCCGATCATGAACTCCTGGCCTCAAGTGCTCCTCCCAGCTCGGCCTCTTAAAGCATTGAGATTACAGGCATGAGCCACCACACCTGGATAACAGTTAAATTCTGTATTTTATTTTATTTTATTTTATTGACAGGCTCTTGCTCTGTTGCCCAGGCTGCAGTGCAGTGGCATGATCTTGGCTCACTGCAACCTCCACCTCCCTAGCTCAGGTGATCTTCCCACCTCAGCCTCCTGAGTAGCTGGGACTACACATGTGTGCCACCACACCTGGCTAATTTTTGTATTTTTAGTAGTGATGGGGTTTCATCATGTTGCCCAGGCTGGACTCGAACTCCTGGGCTCAAGTGATCTGCCTGCCTCAGCCTCCTAAAGTGCTGGGATCACAGCTGTGATGCCACTTTGCCTGGCCAGTTACTTTTTTTTTTTTGAGACTGAGTCCCATTCTGTCGCCCGGGCTGGAGTGCAGTGGTGCCATCTCGGCTCACTGCAAGCTCCTCCTTCCAGGTTCACGCCTTTCTCCTGCCTCAGCCTCCCGAGTAGCTGGGACTACAGGTGCCCGCCACCACGCCTGGCTAATTTTTTTGTATTTTTAGTAGAGACAGTTTCACCGTGTTAGCCAGGATGGTTTTGATCTCCTGACCTCATGAACTGCCCACCTCGGCCTCACAAAGTGCTGGGATTACAGGCGTGAGCCACCGCCCCCGGCCCAGTATCATTCTTAAACTGAGATTATGGGGAAATTATTTATACTTTGAGCACTTGGTCACAGGTCTTTCAGACACAAAATCGGGGATGGAAAACATTTAAAAGATTAGCAGAAAGTCGAAAAACTCAAAATTAAGTGAAAGGGGGGAAAAAATTTACATTACATGTTATAACAGATACCTCAGGATTAGGTGGAGTATATCTCTGTTGCATTATCCGAATCTTCAATTATCAAAGCTCAAGACTTAGTATGACTACCAAAGCCCTATCATGATCCCAAAGATTTCTAAATGAGCTTTATAATAAATTTGAATAAATATTCTTTAATTTATCCTGACACCACCAAGTCCACCTTCTACTTAACTCAGCAAATACACGTTGAGTGCTTATCATGTTCAAGGCATGGGAGTAAGTAAAAGAAATTAATCCAGAAATGAATAAATGTGAACTTTCCCAATCTATGAACTCTCAGATGTTTCTTAAGCAGAACTCTCTATTATCCTTTACAGATCTCTTTAGGAACAAAAAGATACTCACAACTGGGCCAGTGGCCTTTCTACTGAGTTGAATTTCATTCTAAACTTCTAAAAACCACAAGCTAATTCATCAACAAGTTAACTGTCTGACAAGTAAAATAAATTGCCTTCTGACAAGTCTCTCACTTCCGCTGAATGATTTTAATTATCCCTGTAGCCAAGAATTGTGACTAATTTCTGTGACAGAAGTGAGGAGTACACTGCTTAAAAAGCTATTAACATTGTGATTTTTTTCTTGTTTTTGTTTTCTTTTCCCCCAGCATTAAACCTTTGTAGAGCTGTCCTCTGTCCTGAAGCAGGGAACAGGAGGGCAGCTCACTTGGGTACCTACAAATGCCATACACTGGTCTGAGTGCTATCAGTACATTACCTCATTTAACTCTGTAAACAATACTGAGGTAGGTATCATTATCACTTTCATTTATTTTTCATTTTTTATTTTTATATTTATTTATTTATTTAGAAATAGAGTTTCACTCTTGTTGCCCAGGCTGGAGTGCAATGGTGCGATCTCAGCTCACTGCAACCTCCACCTCCAGGGTTCAAGCAGTTCTCCTGCCTCATCCTCCCGAGCAGCTGGGATTACAGGCATGCACCACCACACCTGGTTAATTTTGTATTTTTAGTAGAGACAGGGTTTCTCTATGTTGGTCAGGCTGGTCTCGAACTCCCGACCTCAGGTGATCTGCCTGCCTCAGCCTCCCAAAGTGTTGGGATTACAGGCATTAGTCACCAAGCCTGGCCATCACTTTCATTTTTAGAATGAGGCTAAAAAGGCTAACTAACTGGTACACAGTAACAAAGCCAGTAAACGTATCCCTTTTTCCTAAAGATAAAAGAGTATGCATTCTATGTTAACATCTGCATTTGTAGATTGAAATTATAAGACAGTCATGGGCTAAATATGAAAAGAAAATGCCTGAACTCCATTTCTAGATAGATAGCAAATTAGATACCCTGAACACTACTTGACCTGCCTTAAAAAAAATTCTGAATAAAACATAAAAATATCTTGTCAAATGCATTATTGAGTTGGTAAGAAAGTAAGGAAAACCAAAGAGGGTACAAACTAGGGAATCCAGTAAGAAAAGTAAGCACTAAAGCCAAAAGCCCTGGAAACATCTCTAACTGCCTGGAGTCCCTGAGTGGCACTGTGATATTGCTGTAAGGACAGAAGACAAAGTCTAGAGCTTCGCAAGGCAAGAAGTCAGACAGAGGATCCCTATATAAAGCCAGGACCTCAAAGGGCTATACCATAATGGAGTGGTAAACTAGAAAAAAAAATAGAAAAAAAAAATTCCATAAAAAGTGACAACAGTGAAAACTGCCTCTCTTGACTTTGGCAAGAAATGGACAGATGGAAAGAAAACAACTATTTTCTGAAAACACATGCCACAGATTGGCCTTCACACGAATATAGAACTTAAATTCACACTAGTGGTATAACTGGAAAAAATCATAATCTTATTATTTATTCTTAAGTGGTCATAGATTGCTGGTGCCCAAAAGTACCTGGCAAAATAACACTCAAATAATCTCTGAAGAAAACAATCCTTCAGTTCAGGACTGAAAAAATCATCTCCAAATAAGTAACAACAGAAAACAAGGCACCATGAGCAAGAAATAGCAAGTACAACAGATATTAGAATCAGACCCCAGAATATTTCAGATATTGAAATTATCAGGTACAGAATATGACAAACATGTTTTCTATCATATAATAGGGGATATTTTAAACACTGAAATAATGAGGCAGAATTTAAAATGAATCAAACAGAACTTCTAGAAGTGAAAAATGTTACCATTTAAAGTTCAATAAAAGGTTAAACAGAATGGGAAAGCAAAAGTTCAGTAAAAGGTTAAACAGAATGGGAAAGCAAAATTTCAGACAATGAATGACATGGAAGCTAGAGCTAAAGAAATTACCTAAAAACATGCATGGAAAGTCAAAGATATGGAAAATATGAAAGAGAAACTAAAAGACAATGAGGTTAGACTGAAAAGGTTCAACATATGTCCAAACAAAATTTCAGAGAAAATAATGAACAATAAGGGTAAGAGACAATAGTTAAAAGATATGACTAATAATTTTCCAGAACTGACAAAAACTTGAATTTTCAGATTGAGGAACAACAATATTGCCAAGAAAGATAAAGTAAAAGACATCACTGCCAAGACATAGTGAAAATACACAATATCAAAGACATGATCTTAAAAGCAGCTAGAGAGAAAAGAGAGATTGTATACACAGGAGGAGTTATATTAACATCTGACCTCTCAGAAGCAACAATGGATGCCAAAAGATAGTGAAATAATACCTTAAAGTGATGAGAAAACAAATAACCATCAACCTGGAATTGTATACAAATTGTATACAAACCAAAATGATTTTTCAAAAATGAGAGTGAAACAAAGATATCTGATGTTTAAAAAAAAAAAATTAGGAGCATTTACCATACCATACTCTCAGACCATCACAATTTCTGAGAGTAAACACTGAAATTAGGATTAACAACAACAAAAAAAATCAATTAGAATAACCCACACGTATAGAAATTAAAAACACACTTCTGTACAGCTGATCATACATATGATTTTTTCAAGCAAGAAATCATAACATATAGAAAATAGAGGGAGTTGAACAATAACAAAAAATACTGCTTCTCAAAATAGGCCCAATGTTTTAAATTCATTGCCTAAGACACAGTTAGCCAGAGTTTCTATGATCACAGTAGAATAAATTTTCTTACAGCCACAGAGTCCATGTAGTTGAAAATTGGATGCAGAGTCCAATTCTGTGTGTATTTTAATTGTTTCACCTCATTAGGTCTCTGTGTAAAGGTAATCACATTCATTGAGAAAGTTTAGGAAGATTCAGATAATTCTAAGTACTCTGATTTTCAAAACACTACTCTTGTCTACACTGTCAACCAAAGGAACTTGACCCCAATGTTTGAGAAGCCTATTTCTGACTTACTTAAAAACTCATCTACAGTATCTCTTCTAAAGTAGTTCCCTTGCAATGAGATACCATTTTTCTCATGTTTCATCTAAATATCTCATTGCCTACAGTTGATCCTAGTATATTTCCAGGTGGCCAATTGCAAAGTCAAACCCAGGAGGAAAATGCTTGCATGGTAAAAGATTGGCTAATTATACATTGGTGGAAACTAGGGGGGAAATTTGGAGGGAGCTGGACCAGTGAGAGAGAAAAATACTTTTAGAACCAGCTAATTTGTGGCTCTAGGTGAATTTACCAGAGATTCTATATTCAACACAGTAGGCAGTGCAACAGGGAGTAGTTCTAATCACATGGATCGTTGGTTGTCTGAAACCTGGACAAAATGGTTATGAAGAAAAAGCACAGTTTAAGAGAAATTTTTAGCATTAAAATGCATGTATTAGAAAAGAGAAAAATACCTAAAATCAATAACATGGCTTCCACCTTAGGAAACTAGAGAAAGAAAAGCAATTTAAGCCTAAAGCAAGCAGAAGAAAAAGAATAAGAATACAGCAGGAATGAATGAAATTGAAATTAAGAAAGCAACAGGGAAAAACAACGGCACTAAAACCATCAGTAACTGATAATCTTCTAGCCAGGCTAACCAAGAAATAAAGAGAGCCAACACAAATTACCAGTATCAGAAATGAAAGAGGATGCATCACTACCGATCCAATTGATATTAAAAGGATAATAATGGAATGCTAGATAAAACTCTGTGACCACAAATTTGGTAATTTATATGGAATGGATCAATTCTTCAGAAGACACAAATTAACAACAACTCACACAAGGAGAAATAGGTAATCTGAATAGTCCAATATCTATTAAAGAAGTTGAATTACTAATGACATTCTAAAAAAAAGAAAACACCAGATTCACATGGTGTCACTGGGACATTCTGCCAAACATTTAAGGAAGAAATGCTACCAACTCTCTACAACCCCTCCCAAAGGGAAGGAAGAAATAAAACTGTTCACAGATGAAATGATTTTCGAATGCAGATAATACCAAGAGATCATCATCAACTAAAACCCTCGTGGAACTGAGTGAGAATAGCAAGTTCACAGGATACAAAGTTAATATATGAAACTCAATTGCTTTTCTACACACCAGCAATGAACAATTGGAA
Organism: Theropithecus gelada; assembly: GCF_003255815.1. Classification (NCBI taxonomy): domain Eukaryota; kingdom Metazoa; phylum Chordata; class Mammalia; order Primates; family Cercopithecidae; genus Theropithecus; species Theropithecus gelada. The sequence goes on from NC_037677.1 coordinate 95,437,134, forward strand.
TTTGAATTTTTTAAATGTCATTTATAACCACATCCCCCAAATAAAATACTTAGAAATAAGTCTAACACAATATGTGCAGGATCTACATGCTGAAAACTACAAAACTTAGAATAAAGATATCAAATAAGATCTAAATAAATAGAAGGATATTTCATGTTCATAGATTAGAAGACTCAATACTGTTAGGATGTGAATCCTTTCCAACTTGATCTATAAATTCAATGCAATCTCATTAAAATTTCCACCAAGCTATTTTGTACATATCAACAAACTGATTCTACGGTTTGGAAAACTACAAAGCATTGCTAAAAGAAATCATAGATGACACAAATAGAAATACATCCTATGCTCATGGATGGGTAGAATCAATATTGTGAAAATGACCATACTGCCAAAAGCAATCTACAGATTTAATGCAATTCCCATCAAAACACTATCATCACTCTTCACAGAACTAGAAAGAACAATCCTCAAATTCACAAGGAACCAAAAAAGGGCCTGTGTAGCCAAAGCAATACTAAGCAAAAATTAAATCTGAATGCATCACATTACCTGACTTCAAATTATACCACAAGGCTATAGTGACCAAAACACCATGGTGCTGGTATAAAAATAAGCATGCAGACCAATGGAAAAAAAGAGACAACCCAGAAATAAAGTCAAATACTTACGGCCAACTGATCTTTGACAAAGCATATAAAAACATAAAGTGGGGAAAGGATACCTTATTCGATATATGGCACTGGAACAATTGGCAAGCCACATGTAGAAGAATGAAACTGGATCCTCATCTCTCACCTTATATAAAAATCAACTCAAGATGAATCAAAGACTTAAATCTAAGATCTGAAACCATAAAAATTCTAGAAGATAACATGGGAAAAAGTCTTCTAGACATTGGCTTAGGCAAAGAATTCATGAGAAAGAACCCAAAAGCAAATGTAACAAAACCAAAAATAAATGGAACCTAAATAAACTAAAACGCTTCTGCACAGCAAAAGAAATAATCAGCAGAGTAAACAGACAACTCACAGAGTGGGAGAAAATCTTCACAAACTATACATCTGACATAGGACTAATATCTAGAATCTACAAAGAACTCAAACAAATCATCAAGAAAAAAAAAACAAATAATCCCATTGAAAAGTGGGTAAAGGACAAGATAATTCTCAAAAGAAGATATACAAGTAGCCAACAAACATATGAAAAATGCTTAACATCACTAATATTCAGAGAAATGCAAATTAAAACCACAATGAGATATTGCCTTACTCTTGCAAGAATAGCCATAATAAAAAAATAAAAAATAATAGACGATATAAATGTGGTGAAAAGGGAACACTTTTACACTGCTGGTGGAAATCAAAACTAGTACACCCACTATAAAAAAACAGTATGGAGATTCCTTAAAGAACTAAAACTAGAAGTACCATTCAATCCAGTAATCCTCCTACAGGGTATCTACGCAAAGGAAAATAAGTCATTATATGAAAAAGACACATGCATGTGCATATTTATAGCAGCACAACTCACAATTGCAAAAAACATGGAACCAACCTAAATGCCCATCAACCAATGAGTGGATAAAGCAAAGGTGGTATATATATACCATGGGATACTACTCAGCCATAAAATGGAATGAGATAATGGCCCTTGCAGCAACTTGGATAGAGCTGGAGGCTGTTACTCTAAGTGAAGTAACTCAGGTATGGAAAACCAAATATTCTATGTTTTCACTTAGAAGTGGGAGCTGAGCTATGAGGATGGAAAGGCATAAGAATTATATAATGGACGTTGGGGACTTCAAGGGAAGGGTGGGATTGGGGTGAGAGATTTAAAAACTACTGATTGGGTACAGTGTACATTGCTTGGGTGACAGGTGCACCAAAATCTCAGAAATCACCACTAAAGAAATTATTCATGTAACCAAAAATCAACTGTTCCCCAAAAACTTTTGAAATAAAATAGAAAAATAAAGTTTATATGGAAAAGCAAAAGATCTAGAATAGCCAATACAATACTGAAGAACAGCATTGGAAGACTCACACTATCTATTTCAAAGACTACGGTAAAACAGCATAAGGCTACATTAATCAAAACCAATAAAGTGACAGTAATCAAGACAGCATGGTATACACATTAATAGAACAGAGTAGAGAGTCCAGAAAATGACATACAAATAAAGTCAACTGATCTTTAATAAAGAGGCAAAGGCAATTCAATGGAGAAAGAATATCTTTCAAAAAATGGTGTGGAAACAATTGTACATCCATATGCAATAAAAAGCAAAGCTAGATTCAGATCTCATACCTTTCACAAAAATTAACTCAACATGTATTATATATTTGAATGTAAAATGCAAAACTTCTAGATAAAAACAGGAGAAAATGGTTGAGACCTTGGGTTTGGTAATGAGTTTCAGATAAAACACCAAAAGCATGACCCATGAAAGAAAAAAATTGGTTAGTTAGCCTTTACTAAAATTCAAAACTTCTGCTCAGCAAAAAATATCATTAAAGGAACGAAAAGCCACAGACTGGGCAAAAAAGAGTTTCAAAACATATACCTGATAAAAGACTTATGCCAAAAATATAACAAAGAACTCTTAGAACTCAACAGTGAGAAAACAACCTCAACCCAATTAAAACATAAGCAAAAGATATGAACAGAAAACATATCAAAGAATATATACAGATGGCAAATAAACATATGAAAAGATGCTCAGTATTATCTGTCATTAAGGTATTACATATCAAATAAAAATAGTACTGCTACTTTAAAAGACAGTTTGGCAGCTATGTTACAAAGCCAAACAGAGTCTTACCTTACAATCCAACAATCACACTCACAGATATTTACCCAACTGATTTGAATGTTTCAGTCCACACAGAAACCCTACATGTGAATGTTACAGCAGCTTTATTTATAATTGCCCCAAACTGGAAGTAACCAAGATATCCTTCAATAGGTGAATGTATAAACAAATGTGGGTCATCATAAAGTGGAATCTTATTTAGTGATAGAAAGAAATTATCAAGCCACAAAAACATGGATTAATCTTAAATGCACACTAAGTAAAAGAAACTAGCACATGAAAAGGGTATGGTACTGTATGATTCCAAATATATGACATTCTGGAAAAGGCAAAATATCAAGACAGTAAAAAGATCAGTGGTTTCTAGGGGCTCAGAAGAAGGAAGGGATAATTGAATAGACAGTAGAGATAATTTTTTTAGGGTGATGAAACTATTCTGTATGATATTGTAGCAGTAGGTACGTGACACAATCCATCTGACAAAAAAATAAAACAGCACACAAAAGTGAACCTTAATGTACGCAAACTATAGAAAATTATTTAGGAGATCAGAGGATTCCAAGATGAACTGCAGAATGTAACGGTACAATACAACTGGTGTAAAGATCAACAGATAGATACATGGAAAACAATAGAGTCCAGAAATAAACAAAACTTATTTGGAAAACTGATTTTGACAAAAGTGCAAAGGCAATTCAGTGGAGAAAGAATAGTTTGCTCAACAAATTGTGCTGGAACATATGTCCATGTATAAAACAGCAAACTTTGATCCGTAACTCTAAATGTAAGAAGAAGATAAAAATGGATAATACACCTAAATGTAAAACATAAAACTCCAAAAGTATACAAAAACTACAGGCAAAACTCTGTGCCTTGGCTTAAATAATTTTTTCTGTAAAGGGCAAGAAAGTAAATATTTCAGATTTTGTGTGCCATGTGGTCTTTGTTCCAGCAATTCAACTGTGCTTTTGTAGCTTGAAAGCAATTATAAACAATATGTAAACAAGGAGACATGGCTATGGTCCAAAATAACTTTATTGCCCAAAACAGGCAGCAGGCCAGATTTGACCCATGGGCTCCAGATAGAACATCAAAAGCATAGTCAATTTTAAAAATCGATAAATTGGACTTCATTAAAACTCAAGCATTTGCTTGTTGAAATACACAATCAAAAGAATGAAATAACAAGTAATGTAAAGGGAGAAAAATATTTACAAACCATATATCTGATAAAGGACTTGTATCCAGAAGATATAAAGAACCCTTAAAACTCAATAATATGAAAATAAACAGTCAAATTTTAAAATGGGCAAAAGATTTGAACCAACGCTTCACCAAAGAAGGAATATAGATGGCAAATAAGCCCATGAAAAAAATGTTCAACGTTATAAATTACTAGGAAAATGTAAATTAAAACCAGAATGAAGTACTACTGCACACCTATTAAAATGACTAAAAATAAAAGACTGACAATAGCAAGTCTGATGAGGAGGCAGAGGAATGAAAATTCTCAGCAGGGCACGCCCAAGATGGCTGAATAGGAACAGCTCCAGCCTCAAGCTCCAAGTGTGAGCAATACAGAAGACAGGTGATTTCTGCACTTTCAACTGAGGTACTGGGTTCATCTCACTGGGGCATGTCGGACAGTTGGTGCTGGTCCACGGATGCAGCCCGACCAGTAAGAGCTGAAGCAGGGCAAGGAATCCCCTCACCTGGGAAGCACAAGGGGGAAGGGAATTCCTTTTCCTAGCCAAAGGAAATTGAGATATACACAACACTTGGAAAATAGGGTAACTCCCACCCTAATACTGCGCTTTACCAAGGGTCTTAGGAAACAGCACACCAGGAGATTATATCCCACACCTGGCCCAGAGGGTCCCACGCCCACAGAGCGTCCCTCATTGCTAGCACAGCAGTCTGAGATCTAACTGCAAGGCGGCAGCGAGGCTGTGGGAGGGGCGCCCACCATTGCTGAGGCTTAAGTAGGTAAACAAAGCTGCCAGGAAGCTCAAATTGGGTGGAGCCCACCACAGCTTAAGGAGGCCTGCCTGCCTGCCTCTGTAGACTCCTCCTGTGGGGACAGGGCATAGCTAAACAAAAAGCAGCCAAAACCTCGGCAGAGGTAAATGCCCCTGTCTGACAACTTGGAAGAGAGCAGTGGATCTCGCAGCACGGAGGTTGAGATCTGAGAACAGACAGACTGCCTGCTTAAGTGGGTCCCTGACCCCTAAGTAGCGTAATTGGGAGACATCTCCCACTAGGTGCAGACTGACACCTCACACCTCACACGGCGGGGTATACCCCTGAGACGAGGCTTCCAGAGCAAGAATCAGACAGCAACACTCGCTGTTCAGCAATATTCTATCTTCTGCAGCCTCTGCTGCTGATACCCAGGCAAACAGGATCTGGAGTGGACCTCAAGCAAACTCCAACAGACCTATAGCTGAGGGTCCTGACTGTTAGAAGGAAAACTAACAAACAGAAAGGACACCCACACCAAAACCCCATCAGTACGTCACCATCATCAAAGACCAAAGGCAGATAAAACCACAAAGATGGGGAAAAAGCAGGGCAGAAAAGCTGGAAATTCAAAAAATCAGAGCACATCTCACCCTCCAAAGGGTAGCTCATCACCAGCAATGGAACAAAGTTGGACGGAGAATGACTTTGACAAGTTGAGAGAAGAAGGCTTCAGTCAATCAAACTTCTCAGAGCTAAAGGAGGAACTACGTAACCAGCGCAAAGAAACTAAAAACCTTGAAAAAAGAATGGATGAATGGATAACTAGAATAATCAATGCAGAGAAGACCTTAAAAGATCTGATAGAGATGAAACCATAACACGAGAACTACGTGACAAATACACAAGCTTCAGTAACTGACTCGATCAACTGGAAGAAAGAGTATCAGCGATTGAAGATCAAATTAATGAAATGAAGTGAGAAGAGAAGTGTAGAGAAAAAAGAGTAAAACGAAATGAACAAAGCCACCAAGAAATACAGGATTATGTGAAAAGACCAAATCTACATCTGATTGGTGTGCCTGAAAGTGACGGGGAAAATGGAACCAAATGGAAAACACACTGCAGGATATCATCCAGGAGAACTTCCCCAACCTAGTAAGGCAGGCCAACGTCCAAATTCAGGAAATACAGAGAACGCCACAAAGATACTCCTCGAGAAGAGCAACTCCAAGACACATAATTGTCAGATTCACCAAAGTTTAAATGAAGGAAAAAAGGTTAAGGGCAGCTAGAGAGAAAGGTCGGGTTACCAATAAAGGGAAGCCCATCAGACTAACAGCAGATCTCTCGGCAGAAACTCTACAAGCTAGAAGAGAGTGGGGGCCAATATTCAACGTTCTTAAAGAAAAGAATTTTCAACCCAGAATTTCATATCCAGCCAAACTAAGTTTCATAAGTGAAGGAGAAATGAAATCCTTTACAGACAAGCAAATGCTTACAGATTTTGTCACCACCAGGCCTGCCCTACAAGAGATCCTGAAGGAAGCACTAAACATGGAAAGGAACAACAGGTACCAGCCATTGCAAAAACATGTCAAAATGTAAAGTCCATCAATGCTAGGAAGAAACTGCATCAACTAGTGAGCAAAATAACCAGCTAATATCATAATGACAGGATCAAGTTCACATATAACAATATTAACCTTAAATGTAAATGGACTAAATGCTCCAATTAAAAGACACAGACTGGCAAATTGGATAAAGAGTCAAGACCCATCAGTCTGCTGTATTCAAGAGACCCATCTCACATGCAGAGACACACATAGGCTCAAAATAAAGGGATGGAGGAAGATCTACCAAGCAAATGGAAAACAAAAAAAAGCAGAGGTTGCAATCCTAGTCTCTGATAAAACAGACTTTAAACCATCAAAGATCAAAGAGACAAAGAAGGCCATTACATAATGGTAAAGGGATCAATTCATCAGGAGGAGGAGCTAACCTAAATATATATGCACCCAATACAGGAGCACCCAGATTCATAAAGCAAGTCCTAGAGACTTACAAAGTCTCCCATACAATAATAATGGGAGACTTTAACACCCCATTGTCAACATTAGACACAGCAATGAGACAGAAAGTTAACAAGGATATCCAGGAATTGAACTCAACTCTGCACCAAGCGGACCTAATAGACATCTACAGAACTCTCACCCCAAATCAACAGAATATACATTCTTCTCAGCACCACATGGCACTTATTCCAAAATTGACCACATAGTTGGAAGTAAAGCACTTCTCAGCAAATGTAAGAGAACAGAAATTATAACAAACTGTCTCTCAGACCACAGTGCAATCAAACTAGAACTCAGGACTAAGAAACTCAATCAAAACCGCTCAACTACATGGAAACGGAACAACCTGCTCCTGAATGACTACTGGGTACATAACAAAATGAAGGCAGAAATAAAGATGTTCTTTGAAACCAGTGAGAACAAAGATACAACATACCAGAATGTCTGGGACACATTTAAAGCAGTGTGTAGAGGGAAATTTATAGCACTAAATGCCCACAAGAGAAAGCTGGAAAGATCTAAAATTGACACCCTAACATCACAATTAAAAGAACTAGAGAAGCAAGAGCAAACACATTCAAAAGCTAGCAGAAGGTAAGAAATAACTAAGATCAGAGCAGAACTGAAGGAGATAGAGACACAAAAAACCCTCCAAAAAATCAATTAATCCAGAAGCTGGTTTTTTGAAAAGATCAACAAAATTGACAGACCGCTAGCAAGACTAATAAAGAAGAAAAGACAGAAGAATCAAATAGACGCAATAAAAAATGATAAAGGGGATATCACCACCGACCCCACAGAAATACAAACTACCATCAGAGAATACTATAAACACCTCTATGCAAATAAACTAGAAAACCTAGAAGAAATGGATAATTTCCTGGACACTTACACTCTCCCAAGACTAAACCAGGAAGAAGTTGAATCCCTGAATAGACCAATAACAGGCTCTGAAATTGAGGCAATAATTAATAGCCTACCAACCAAAAAAAGTCCAGGACCAGACGGATTCACAGCCAAATTCTACCAGAGTAGAAGGAGGAGTTGGTACCATTCCTTCTGAAACTATTCCAATCAATAGAAAAAGAGGGAACCCTCCCTAACTCATTTTATGAGGCCAACATCATCCTGATATCAAAGCCTGGCAGAGATACAACAAAAAAAGAGAATTTTAGACTAATATCCATGATGAACATCAATGTAAAAATCCTCAATAAAATACTGGCAAACCGAATCCAGCAGTACATCAAAAAGCTTATCCACCATGATCAAGTGGGCTTCATCCCGGGGATGCAGGGCTGGTTCAACATATGCAAATCAATAAACGTAATCCAGCATATAAACAGAACCAAAGACAGAAACCACATGATTATCTCAATAGATGCAGAAAAGGCCTTCGACAAAATTCAGCAGCCCTTCATGCTAAAAACTCTCAATACGTTCGGTATTGATGGAACGTCTCTCAAAATAATAAGTTATTTATGACAAACCCACAGTCCACATCATACTGAATGGGCAAAAACTGGAAAAATTCCCTTTGAAAACTGGCACAAGACAGGGATGCCCTCTCTCACCACTCCTATTCAACATAGTGTTGGAGGTTCTGGCTAGGGCCATTAGGCAAGAGAAAGAAATCAAGGGTATTCAGTTAGGAAAAGAAGAAGTCAAATTGTCCCTATTTGCAGATGACATGATTGTATATTTAGAAAACCCCATTGTCTCAGCCCAAAATCTCCTTAAGCTGATAAGCAACTTCAGCAAAGTCTCAGGATACAAAATCAATGTGCAAAAATCACAAGCATTCTTATACACCAGTAACAGACAAACAGAGAGCCAAATCATGAATGAGTTCCCATTCACAATAGCTTCAAAGAGAATAAAATACCTAGGAATCCAACTTACAAGGGATGTAAAGGACCTCTTCAAGGAGAACTACAAATTACTGCTCAGTGAAATAAAAGAGGACACAAACAAATGGAAGAACATACCATGCTCACGGATAGGAAGAATCAATATTGTGAAAATGGCCATACTGCCCAAGGTAATTTATAGATTCAATGCCATCCCCATTAAGCTACCAATGACTTTCTTCACAGAATTGGAAAAAAATGCTTTAAAGTTCATATGGAACCAAAAAAGACCCCGCATTGCCAAGACAATCCTAAGTCAAAAGAACAAAGCTGGAGGCATCACGCTACCTGACTTCAAACTATACTACAAAGGCTACAGTAACAAAAACAGCATGGTACTGGTACCAAAAAAGAAATATAGACCAATGGAACAGAACAGAGTCCTCAGAAATAATACCACACATCTACAGCCATCTGATCTTTGACAAACCTGACAAAAACAAGAAATGGGGAAAGGATTCCCTATTTGAAAAATGATGCTGAGAAAATTGGCTAGCCATAAGTAGAAAGCTGAAAGTGGATCCTTTCCTTACTCCTCATACGAAAGTTAATTCAAGACGGATTAGAGACTTAAATGTTAGACCTAATACCATAAAAACCCTAGAAGAAAACCTAGGTAATACCATTCAGGACACAGGCATGGGCAAGGACTTCATGTCTAAAACACTAAAAGCAATGGCAACAAAAGCCAAAATTGACAAATGGGATCTAATTAAACTAAAGAGCTTCTACACAGCACAAGAAACTACCAACAGAGTGAATAGGTAACCTACAGAATGGGAGAAAATTTTTGCAATCTACTCATCTGACAAAGGGCTAATATCCAGAACCTATAAAGAACACAGTCAAATTTACAAGAAAAAAACAAACAACCCCATCAAAAAGTGGGCAAAGGATACGAATAGACACTTCTCAAAAGAAGACATTCAGACAGCCAACAGACACATGAAAAAATGCTCATCATCACTCACCATCAGAGAAATACAAATCAAAACCACAATGAGATACCATCTCACGCCAGTTAGAATGGCAATCTTTAAAAAAATCAGGAAACAACAGGTGCTGGAGAGGATGTGGAGAAATAGGAACACTTTTACACTGTTGGTGGGACTGTAAACTAGTTTAACCATTGTGGAAAACAGTGTGGCGATTCCTCAAGGATCTAGAACTAGAAATACCATTTGACCCAGCCATCCCATTACTGGGGATATACCCAAAGGATTATAAGTCATGCTGCTATAAAGACACATGCACATGTATGTTTATTGTGGCACTATTCACAATAGCAAAGACTTGGAATCAACCCAAATGTCCATCAGTGAAAGACTGGATTAAGAAAATGTGGCACATATACACCATGGAATACTATGCAGCCATAAAAAAGAATGAGTTCATGTCCTTTGTAGGAACACGGATGCAGCTGAAAACCATCATTCTCAGCAAACTGTCGCAAGAACAGAAAACCAAATACCACATGTTCTCACTTATATGTGGGAACTGAACAATGAGATCACTTGGACACAGGAAGGGGATCATCACACACCAGGTCCTATTGTGGCGGGTGGGGCGGGGGTCGAGGTATAGCATTAGGAAATATATCTAATGTAAATGACGAGTTAATGGGTGCAGCACACCAACAGGGCACATGTATATGTATGTAACAAACCTGCACGTTGTGCACATGTACCCTAGAACTTAAAGTATAATAAAAGAAAAGAAAAGAAAAGAAAATTCTTAGACAGTGCTGATGGAAATGTAAAATGGTACCATCACTTGAAAAATATTTTGGCAGTTTCTTTTTTTTTTTAAGTTTTGTTTGTTCGTTCGCTGTTGAGACAAACATGCTGTCACCCAGGCCAGAGTGCAGTGGCACGATCTTGGCTCACTGCAACTTCTGCTCCTGGGTTCAAGTGATTCTCATGCCTCAGCTTCCTGAGTAGCTGGGATTACAGGCGTGCATCACCAGGCCCAGCTAATTTTGTATTTTTACTAGAGACAGGGTTTCTCCATGTTGGCCAGGCTGGTCTCAAACTCCTGGTATTTTGGCAGTTTCTTACAAAGTTAAACATACATTTGCCAATTGTGATTCAGTCATTCTACTCCTAGGTGTTTGGCCAAAAGGAATAAAAGCATATGTCTACATAAAGACTTATACAAGCATATTCATAGCAGCTTTATCTTTAACAATCAAAAGTTAGAAACAACTCAAATGTCCATCAATAAATGAATTTATAAGCAGCTGTGGTATAGCCATACAATGGAACACCACTTGGCAATAAAAAGGAACACTACAACATGGATGAATATTAATATAATTGTACTGAGTAAAAGAAGCCAAAACCCAGTACAAACTGTAATATTCCATTTATGTACAGTTCAAGAAAATACAAACTAATCTATAGTGATTAAAAGCAAATCAGTGTTACCTGGGACAAAGTGGAGGAAGGGAGGGAAAAGTTGCTAAGTGGCATGAGAAAACTTTGGGGGATGATGGCTATATAGCAGATGTTCATACAAATGTATGAACATTATGTATGATATGGATATACAGTACATGTTAGTTATGCATGAACATTATATATGATATGCCAAAACTTATCAAATTGAACACTTGTAAGTGCAGCTTATCATAATGTCAATTATACTCCAACAAAACTGTTATAAGAAATACATAAAGCCAGATACCTATACATGTTCATCAAAGTGGATAAAATGTAAAACACTAAATATTGATAATATTAAATGTTGGTGAAGATGTGGAAAAATCGAATCTCTCATACAGTACTCGAAGGAATGTAAAATAGTACCATCACTTTGCAAAATCAATTTGGCAATTTCTTGCATTTACCATACAACCCATGAATTCCACTCCTAGTTATTTACTGAAGAGAAACAAACACATATGTACATATAAAAATGTATACATAAATACTCGTAGCAGTTTTATTAATAGTAGCTAAAAACTGGAAACAACCAAATGTCCATCAACAGGTACATGAATAAAGAAACTGGTATATTCATACGGTAGAATACTACTCAGCAGTAAAAAGGAATGAGTGCTTGATATGTGCAACAACATGAATGAATCTCAGAGTTACTGTGCTGAGCAAAAACCTCCAGACACAAAGATGACATGCAGAATGATTTCATTTACATGAAATTCTAAAAAATAAAACAATTTAACCTAAGGTGACGGAAAGCAGATTAGTGATGGTCTGGGGCTGGGGATGGAGGGGGTGTTAGTCAAGGAGGAGCACAAGAACACTTTCGGGGCTTGCTGAAATACCTTACATCTTGATTTTGATGGCAGTTACATTGTTGTATAAATTTGTTAAACATTTACAATTTGGGTACATTTTATTGTATGTTAATTTTATTTCAATACAGTTGACTTGGAAAACACAATGTCCTCCAGGTGATTCTGGTATTAGGGAAATCTCTGAGCAAATCCAATCTCCAACTGAATGCAATTACATTTTCTACAACAGTCACCTAGCCCTACCTGAATATTTCTTATGTCTGAAGCTTGCTGCTAAACAATGCTGCCTTGCCCGCTTCTTGACAGCTCTGTCAGAAAATCTTTTCATGCTGAGTCTAAATAAACTTCCCTCTGATGGCCATATTTGGTTCAAGTTCTGCCCTCTGGAGCTACTCTCATATAATCTTTATTGACAGTCTTCAACTACTAAAAGCTGCCTATCTTGCAGACAGTATAACAGAAAGCGTTTACATAACATGCTCTCTGAGAACTGACAGGCTTAGAATTTAATTCTGACCACGTCACTTTTGAGTGATTTTAAGCAAGCTACTTAACCTTTGTAGACCTATGTTTCCTCAGCTGTTAAATATTCATAATAATAGCACTATGAGGATTATGAGGATTAAAGAGGTAATGCATATAAAGCACTTAACATAACGCCTGGCATATGGCGCATGCTCAATTATCATTACCAGCTCTCCTTATCTTTCTCACACAGGCTAATCAACACCAGGTACCTCAGTCTCTAAGACTTTAATTCCAGAGTGCTCAACATCTAGGTTTCCTAAAAATGCTATAATTTGTTCATGTAATCACAACTCATACTGTCATTCATTATTTTTTTCGACATTAAAGATGCCTTAGGATCTGAATCCATAGTCACAAAATGCTGACTTAAGAGGTGTTAATTATTTGAGGCAAACAATAAAGAAAAAGGATTAGAAGAGATTTAGAATAAAGTATCAGATGAAGTAGTACTTGAATACAGTTTTGCAAACTAGGAGGTATATGAATAAAGGTGCATTTGACTGAAGAAAGAAGTGAGAATTTAACTTGTAATCTTGGCTAGACTTTCCAAGGTCTAAACTCATTTGCTGCAAGAGTACTTTATTACTTGACATATAAAGTCCTACTTCATTTAAATCTATGTACAATAAGCATGAGTTTAAAGCCCAAAATCTCAGGTAACTTTATCACCATGTTAAGATGCTGCCTATAGATTATAGCAACCTCAAGACCTAAGGTATGAATGACAATATAAGTCAAAGCATGCTAGGCTGATGCTCTGCTTCTCCTTTGATTTTGGACAAGTTACTCCCCCTCTCAGGATATTAGTTTTCCTCTGTAAAATGGGAGGGTGTTGTCTAATACCTTCACCATACTTTCTAACTTAAAACCCTATAATCTGGGTTACACATGTGAATGCATTTAGTGAACATATACTGATTTTTGGTGCATTTAATTGTATGCAAACTTTATGTGAATATTTTAAAACCCTACATACAAATAATATATTTTAGTTAATGATATGCATGCTAAAATGTTTAGGGCTTAAGTGTAATGATTTCTGCAACTTATGCTAAAATATACCAAAAATAAGACAGATTAATGGGTGGATAGATGGATAGATAGGTGATAAATTTCCTCAAATGGGTAAAGCAGGTGAGATGACAATTCGACTTTAGATATACACACCGAAGAGAATTAAAAACATATGCCCACACAAAAACGTGAACACAATGCTTATAGCAGTATTATTCATAATAGCTAAAAGAGAGAAATCATCTAAATGTCCATCAGCAACATAATTGATAAATAAGTTGTGATATAGTCATACAATAGAATATTATTCAGCCATAAAAAGGAAGTACTTTTACAAGCAACAACATGAATGAAACTTGACTTCATTATGCTAAATGAATGAAGACAGTCACCAAAGATTACATATTATATTATTTCATTTATATGAAATGCCCAGAATAAGAAAAACTATAGAGATAGAAAGTGGGTTAGTGGCTGCCTAGGCCTATGGGAGTGGGGATTTGGGGAGTGATGGCTAGTGAGTACAGGTTTCACTTTTGGGGTAGTGAAAGTATAAAATTGATTGCAATATAAATGTACAACTTTATGAACATATTAAAAGACATTGAATTGTACACTTTAAATGGATGAATTGTATGGTGTGTGAATTATATCTCAGAAAGCTATGTTAAAGATAAAAAAAAAAAGGCAAAAAATTTATCGGGTCTCTCTCCAGTTTCTTCTCTACCGTATACTTCTTTAGTGCTAAGATCCAAAAGCGGTCTCACTCTCTCTCTCTCGTTTCTGGCTTCAGTGGCACTCGTAATTTTCTTAAATATTCCTAGAAAACTGCATCTCAGATTTTCTTTTGAAATTATATTTTACTTTTGTTCTTGGACTACAATAATCTGTGATGCTTTCCTGATTTCACTCATTCACTTTATCCTGACAAATTTATACTGAGTGGTTACATTGTGTCAGAAACTCTGTTAAACACCTAAGGTACAAAGTCAAATAAGACCAGGTGCTTGCCATCAAAAAGTTTACAATCTAGTAAGGGAGACAGATGTATAAACACACGGTAATATATCAATTGACATGCACTATAATTCAAGCATGTAAAAGTGCTAAGAACAGATTCTGCCACTAGATGTAGAGTTAGAAAATTTGGTTAAATGAAATAGGCGTAGTAGTTTTATAATCTTAAGTAAGTCATTTAACTGCTCAAAGTTCCAGTTTTTCAACTGTGTAATGGAGAAAATGCCACCCAACTCACTGGGTTACTGTGATAATTAAATGCAAACATGTCTACAAAAGTATTGTATAAACTATATAATATCACTGTGTTCTATAGTACACTGTGATATATCAATATTTTAGAAATAATCATTGCTTTGTTAACTTTCTTTGTAAATTAGTGAAAATAGTAATATGCTTTAAACTCTGAGAAAAAATAATATTTTTCCTGTAACTGAGAATAACAGATAGAATTTTCATAGTTTCTGGGGGAAAAAAAGGAAACAGCTTGAAATGTAATGAAGAAGATGAAGAATAACATGGAAGAAGGGCTGAGACAAAGGCCAACCAGATAGTAAGCTTGAAGAGAACACAGGCACGGTAGAAAACATGGTGCTGAAGGCAGGGCTTTGAAGATGAAGAGAAATCTTATTTAGTAAGTACAACCTTGCCATATATCTTTATTAATCACATAAATTTTCTTTTAAAAAGGTGAAAGTGAAGGTAATTCAGTGAACACAATATTTTCTCCAAGAATAATTTATATACAAAGTTCTACTATAGTTCCAATTTCTCACAAATTAGGATCTAAGCATCTACATACATAGGGATAAAAACAGTCTGTTTTCTGATTGATTTAATGTTTGCTTGTCTGTAGAATGGTGGCTTCTGGTAAAAACTGTGAATTATCTCCATATTTCCTATGCCTCTCCAATCCTTCAAAAAAATGGAAGAAATTATAAGCTAAAGAACAAGTAATCATAGATCCATATAAAGTCAAGAAAAAATAATGGTAAAAGTAAATTCACCCTACAATACAAATTGTCTGGAAAAACAATTTAAAATATAATCTGAAATGAAATACTCAGTGTAATATAACAGAGTGAATAGTACTGTTTGACATTTAATATTTCAATGTCCTGACTCTTCTGTGTATACATTTCAATCTTAATGACACAAAAATGTAAAGTATTTTCAAAAAGTCTTTAACATTTAATACATTATCGCCAGCTCTTACTTACATGGGCACAATAAGAGACAGGAGGAAAATAGAGAACACAGATAACATTCATCACATATATGGGGTAAATGCTTGTATTTATCCCTATATACTTATAAAGATTACTAACAAGTACTTCTAATTGGAGCACAGAAACTGACAGATGAGAGTCGGGAGGAACAATCTAAACTTAGGAAAAGGGAGACATTTTATTTAGCAACCTAGAAAAATACTCACATGTTCAGGATCCAATGACTTCTATTCATTCAGCCTATAGGTATGGGTATACCCATGGCATTTCGGTGACCCCTTCTCCCAGACCAGCATTACACACAACTGGTTATAAAATTTTTCTCAATAAATTGCTATAAATTTTTCTCAATAAATTGCTCCAATATGGTACTATTTAATAAAGGTAGGAAAGGACTAGGTTGAGAGTTAACTGGCCCTGCATTGAAAATTCCTTCTTTGTGTTCAGATGCACTCTTTATCATTTTAGAGACTAAACCAGAAGGACACAAACTGAAGAAAGAATTGGAAACTAAAAGGATGAGATTCACTAGAGACAATGGAACACAATGCCCTTCAGGGTCAGGGACAACACCTGCACAAAGCAAGCTATAGTGCATGTATGTGGCACCGGCCAGATCTCCCTTCAGAATTGAAGGACTTAGTCTCCCAGCTGCTGGGAGTGTTGCCAGCTGACAACCCTCTCTAGGAATTGTCCTTAGCTGAAAAGAGCCATCTTTTCCAAGGTCTTGCTGCCTGCATCCAATGATTAGTCAATGTGAGAGTCTGAAGGTCTGATCCCCTCATCTCCACTCTGAAAGGCCATCCCAGCTCTAGAGCTTCTGGTTCACTGAGTCCTCATTTAGGAGGCATCACAGACCAATGTCTCCCTCTGCCCAATTCTGCTTTCTTCCCTTTCCCCAGAAGTGTTGATTCTGAAGAACAATCTCCCCAAAAAATTCCTTTCATGCCAATCTCCATCTCAGAATCTGCTTTCTTGGAAACCCAACCAGCAAGCCAGGAAGATGTTGAACTACTGCCATGGAGTTTCACTGTGAAGAAACTATGATATGAGGAACACCACACATCTCTAGGTAATCCAGGACACGAAGTAATAGATCAGGTTCTTACTTGGTATGGTGATCAACTGAATAAGCAACAGAAAATCTGGAGAGGAGACAGAGGTGCCAAAGGAACATTAGAGGTAAGGTTAAAGGAATGTGAAGTATTTATTTCAGAGACGAATGAAAGGGGAAAATCCCAGCACTTTGGGAGGCCCAGACGGGCAGATCACGAGGTCAAGAGATCAAGACCATTCTGGTCAACATGGTTAAACCCCGTCTCTACTAAAAGTGCAAAACTTAGCCGGGCATGGTGACACACATCTGTAGTCCCAGCTACTCAGGAGGCTGAGGCAGGAGAATCGTTTCAACCTGGGAGACAGAGGTTGCAGTGAGCTGAGATTGTGCCACTGCACTCCAGCCTGGCGACAGAGCAAAACTCTGTCTCAAAAAAAAAGAAAAAAGAAAAGTACTAGAATAGTAGACCAACTTCATAATGAAGGACATTTATTCATTTAATATTATGTTAATAACAATGATTTGAGTTTACTCAATGTTGGGAACTAGGCACATAACCTTATTTAAATTCCTCACAACAATTCTATGAGGAAGTTCAATTATGATGCCCATTTTATAGACAAAGAAATTAAGGCTTACAAAGTTAAAGTAACTAGTCTGAGCTACTGCCTCTTCATGTACACTGTTAGAATCTGAGAAGATGAAAAGACCTGCTTACTTTTCCTAAATCCAGAGAGAAACTGACTAGTTGACATGGACAAATTAAAGAGTCTTTTTGGGGCCTCTGTTGCTATCTGTGTCAAATATAGTTTTAAATGGCCAGCAAGGTAAGTAATCAATATATAAAATCTTAAGGAGGAAGTATGTCTCAATGTACATTCATAGGCTGGGTGCAGCAGCATATGCCTATAGACTTAGCTACTGAAGAGGCTGAAGCAGGAGGATTGCTTGAGTCTAGGAGTTTGAGGCCAGCCTAGGCAACATAGTGAGACCTGCTCTATAATTAAAAAAAAACAATAAAACAATACACACAGTTTTCTTTCTTCAGCTTAACAATAGTCACTGTAATTGTTCTGACAAGGCATGGTCTACAAACAGGACCTTATTCCACATGAACATACCACAAGTGCAATAGGAAAACAGGATAAATAGGAGGCATGATGGTATAGTAAACTTTGATGGGAGACAGATCTGTGTTTAAATCCTGATCTTGCTACTTACTAGCATTTGTGGTCTTGGATTAATTATCTGAACCTCACTTTCCTTATTGAGTCAATCTGGATAAAAGCACTGTTCCTGCTTTCCAGGGTTGCTAGGATAATTAAATGAGATACAGTATAAAAGTATAAAAAACAGGGTCTGGCATATGGTGGGTATTCAATAAACTATAATTTCCTTTTACTTCCTGTATCCCCCAAAACTATTTAGTATATATTGAAAATCTCTTTCACCATTGTAGTTAAGCTTATTTGATAAAAATCAGTCTATTTTGTGAATAAAAAGTTACCAAAAAAGTGCTCAGAACACTCATTATCAAGTACCAAGAGATGCAAAACACACCCAAGATACCAAAGTGAAAGTATAAGACTGATAAGTGACTTAGGAAGTCCAAGTATCTTCATACAACCATAATAGATAACAGTTACTGTGCTAGGCACTATTCTAAGCTCTTTTCCTGCAGTAAGTTGTTAATTAGTCACAATAATCATATAAGGTAGGTAGATAAGGAAACCAAGACCCAAAGAAGTTAAGCAAAATGTGAAATAACAAAGAACCACTCAAGTCACTCTCACACAGAGCTGGTGTCACATTTTGAAAAACAACTTGTCATTATACATCAAGAGCTTCAAAAATAGTTAGAATAATAACAATACAAAAATATTCCTAAAATATTAGATGATACAGAGTAGATATGAGATGGTATATGGAGGCCGGGCACAGTGGCTCATGCCTGTAATCCCAGCACTTTGGGAGGCCAAGGCAGGTGGATCACCTGAGGTCAGGAGTTCAAGACCAACCTGACCAACATGGAGAAACCCCGTCTTTACTAAAAATACAAAATTAGCTGAGCATGGTGGTATATGCCTGTAATCCCAGCTACTTGGGAGGCTGAGGCAGGAGAATCACTTGAACCCGGAAGGCGGAGGTTGCAGTGAGCTGAGATCATGCCATTGCACTCCAGCCCAGGCAACAAGAGCATAGCTCCATCTCAAAAAAAAAAAAAAAAAAAAAAAAGAAGATGGTATATGGAAAGTAATTATGATTTGCTTAATATTCCATATATTTATATAAAGGGGTTAAAGGGAAACATATCAGCATACTAACAAGGGTTATTTCTGGGAGACAGAATTGTGGGTAATATGCTTAAAAAACAATGCTATTTATTCTCCAAGCTATTTCATTTTTCTCCTCTCACAGAAAGACACATTCCTGCCTTAAACACCCTCTCCCCTGTAGCTTTGTAGCTCCCCTGGCCATGTAACTGAATTCAGGTGATAGAATGTGGGTGGGAATGGTATAGGGCAATTCCAGGCCCGAATCTATGTGTGGTCTTCCACGTTTTCCTTTCCCCCTGTCAGTTATGCCATCAAGGCAACTTTGAGGGAACAAAATGGTGGAGCCACAAACAGAAGTATCCTGGGTTCCTGACGCTTGAAGGCTATTCACACAGGAAAGGCCTTATGTGCATTTCTCTGACAGAGAAGTAAACTACTAATTGTTATACTACTGACATTTCAGGGTTTGTTACCTCAGTAACCAATAAGGTGATTTCTGTAATTTTCCTTATTCTTTTCCTGTATTTTCCAAAATGCCAATAAGAAACATGTAATAGTTCTACAACTGGTATTCAAAAAGTTTTGGGTTTTTTTTCAGCTGGATATGGGGGCTCATGCCTGTAATCCCAGCACTTTGAGAGGTCGAAGCAGGTGAATCACGAGGTCAGGAGTTCAAGACCAGCCTGGCCAACATGGTGAAACCCTGTCTAAAGATACAAAAAATTAGCCAGGCGTGGTGGCAGGTGCCTGTAATCCCAGCTACTCCAGAGGGTGAGGCTGAAGAATCGCTTGAACCTAGGAGGCGGAGGTTGCAGTGAGCCGAGATCACGCCACTGCATTCCAGCCTGGGTGACAGAGTGAGGATCCATCTCAAAATTTAAAAAAAAAAAAATGAAAAATAAAAGTTTTTTATTTTTTAATGCATGACTTTTAACTCAGTAATTTCAATTTGGAAAATTTAGCCTAAGCCAATAAACTGAAATGCAGACAAAAACATACACATCAAAGTGTTTATTAAAAGGTTACTTGTAAAACTTCAAAAAAACAAAAAAAAACTTAAATGCCATTCACACAAAAAAAGTTTAGTAACCTATACTCATGTGATGGAATATTAGGCAACCATTAAAATTATTTTAATGAAAACTTTGATGACGCAAGCAAATGCTTATAATACCACATTACATGAAAAACCAAGATTAAAAGTTGTTCAAATATGGAAAAACCTGTTAACAGAGATGTAAGCTATCTCTGCATGATTACTTAATACTCATCTATACTTTATAGTATTTTCCAAGTTTTCTAAAAAGAGACCATAATGCTATTATAAGAAGAAAAAAAAAGTGTCCATAAAAATAATACCTAACTGTGCTATGATAAAGGCACCAGCAATATCACTGATGCAGTGGGGCTACTGGGAAGGGCACTTACAGACCATCTGCTTACCTTCCGCGAGCACAGAGGAAAGAGACTGACAGTTGTCAGGGAGGGGCTAGTACTTTCTGGTGCCCAGGGTGGAGACAAGGCACTAAGACAGAGCTGCCTTGTTAGATAAAGCTCTCTCTGGTCAGACACCCTTGCTGCCCTCAGTATAGCATCAGATTCAAGAAGGTTTATGAGTCACCAGTGAAGAGAAATTTCAACTGAAGGGAATAAAGAAGCCAGTGCTAAAAGTCTGACAAATCAGTTAAAGGGCACATAGGGAACTTCAAGGGCTGCCAGCAATGTTCCACTTCTTGATACTTACATGGTTTCATTTGTTGAACTGTGCATATGCTTTATGTATTTTTCAGTTTGTATGCTATATTAAATAACAAAATATATATTTTTAAATTCAGCAGCAGCATCTTCCTAAATGAGACAGAAGAAGGCTTTAGAGGCAGAACAAGAAGGAACAATGCTCAATGCAGGCCTGAGAACAGGCCCAGAGGAACAGTAATCTCTCAATGTCAGCATATTGCTTTGTAGCTTACAAAGTGTTTCTATATCACAAACTGCATTTAAGGCTCAGAATTACTCAGAATAGAGACCTTGAACTCATGTCGGCTGATCATATCCAGTTGTTTTCCACTATACCAAATTCACACAAAATACATTTGTGGATTGAAATTAAGGTATTAAGGCATGAGTGCCCACAGACTTCCTCTAAGATCTTGCTTAACTAAAAAGAATTGAGGTATTGCCTACTCAGCTTCACTGGCCACCCTCTATCTGAGGACATTTCTATCTCCACCAGAAAATGTTGAGATTTTCTGATGCAGAACATAAAAAATCAGAATAGGAAAACAGAATTGAGCCAGAAGAAAAGCAAGAAGAGAGCTTAGTCAAGAAAGAGGAAAAGGAAGAAGGAGAAACTATCAGACATCAATGAGAAACAAGTCTGTTGGGCACAGAAGTAGTTTGGAGGAGAAAAAGGACCTCAACACATGTGGCTGTAGTCTTTGGATTGTATTTCTTTGAGCAAGACATGATGTGGTTCCAACTTTTCTAGGGGCAGCACATTAATTGGAGTCAACTTCCAGATTGTTTGTAAAGAGCTACAGGAGATAAGTACAAAGAATAAGACTTGACTCCTGCTTGCAAGGGGTTCACAGCCTTCTGAGGGGGAATAGACACATAAATGATTAAGGCTCCTTGCAAGTGTAATGGAAGTGCAGAGATTAGAGTTACTAATTCTGCTTGGGAAAGCTGTGGAAAAGCCTCACAAAGAAAGGAACACTGGAGCTGGGTGTAGGAAAATGAATAGGAGCTCACAGACCAAAGAGGGCAGCTATGGAGTGTGTTGTAGGTAACTGAAATAGCACACAGACATTAAGCATTCACATAATACCACCACATTTTGGTGCCACTGAAACCTAAGGAGCTGAGATAGAGGGATAGGAAATGGGCAGGAGAGTAATCAGAGATGAAGTAGGGGTCCAGCCATAATCGGGTTGAAACAAGCCATGAAGGCTATACTTCATTGTTTAGGCATTGGGTAGGGGGACATATTGATGTTTATATATTTCAATATTAACACGGTAGTACTGCAAAAAAGGATCATTGGAAAGAAATAGCAACGAGATAAAGGTGGGGGTGGGGGCAGGAAAATTAGGAGGCTGTTGCAAATAGAACAATGAAGGAGTTTTAGAACCGATGGATATGGGTTTAAAACCTGGCTTTTGTCACAAGTTATTTGATCTTGAGAAACTAAACAATCTCCCCAAACCTCCACTTGTTCTTCTATAAAATAAAAATAATATTATCCTTGCAGAATTGTTGTTATGATAATTAAATATGATAATGTGTCTTGTAGTACCTGGCTACATATTAAGTGATAAATATTAGTAACATATGCATTGGTAGTAGAGTGGCATTGAGGATAAGGAGACAGATTCAAGAGGTATTTATGAGATAACTGCCATCAACAGGACTTGGGGACTAATTGGATGTTTATTATAGGAAAAACGCAGAGAGTGGAAAAAAATCCTATATTTAGCAACTACTTTGTTCTCTACAACAAAGACATCTAATACCAACACACTAAATTGCTAACATCTATCTCTGCTAGACACCACGCCTAGTAGAACAGAATCTTCCAGCAATGCCATTTGGTGTGAATGTAGGTCTCTCTTCTTTCTTATATCTCCTCTACTTCATTGGCTAAAGTTAAGATTCTCCACTCAGGTTCCTCAAAAAAGTAAAAATTGAACTGCCATATGATTCAGCAATCCCACTGCTGGGTATATGCCCAAAATAAAGGAAATCAGTATATCAAAGAGCTATCTGCACTCCCATGTCTGTTGCAGCATTGTTCACAATAACTAAGATTTGGAAGCAACCTAAGTGTACATCAGCAGATGAATGGATAAAGAAAATGTGGTACCTATACACAATGGAGTACTATTCAGACATAAAAAGAATGAGAGTGTCATCTGCAAAAACTGGAAGTCATTATGCTAAATGAAATAAGCCAGACACAGAAAGACAAACATCACATGTTCTCACTTATTTGTGGGATCTAAAAGTTAAAACAGTTGAACTCTTGGAGATAGAGAAGGAGAATGGTTACGAGAGGCTAGGAAGAATAGTAGCAGGGGCAGTGAGGAAGTGGGGATGGTTAATGGGTACAAAAAAATAGTTAGAAAGAATGAATAAGACCTACTATTTGATAGCACAACAGGAGGACTATAGTCAATAATAATTTCATTGTACATTTAAAATTAAGTAAAAGATCGTAAGTGGATTGTTTAAATCACAACGGATAAATGCTTGAGGGAAGGGATACCCTATTTTCCATTATGTGATTATTACGCATTGCATGCCTATACCTAAGTGTCTCATGTACCCCATAAATATATATACCTACTATGTAGGCACAAAATAAAATATAAAATACATAACTTAAAAAAAGATTCTCCATTCAAATATTTCAAATTTTCAAAATAAATGTATTCAAAAACTGTATCAAGTAATTTAGATCCAAGGTAGAGTTGTTATCTAATTAGCAACAACATCAATTGCAAACGTTAAAAGAACTCCATATACTTGTAATGAAACCTCCGGTAGCCAATAAAGAAGGCCTACAACCAAACTGGAGATGCTTAAAGTCACTGTTCCTGCAACTTAAGTATTGTACATATTGAAAGTCAATCAACTATTTATTTATCTGCTTTAATAGAAATGTTGAGATCAATTAGAGGACACAAATCACTTATAAACTATTTCATATAGTGAAATAAGTTATGTGTAAATCTCTATTCTCTCTTATGGCATCTTCAGTTATTGCACAATGGAGGTGAAACAGGGCCCAACGTTGAAAAAAGAATTGATCTTAGAGAAGATTCACATATTCCTAACTTTTGGGTTCCTTCTAAAAGCCCAGATAACACCACCCAAAAGACACTTCATTTTTGAGGAAAAAAATGGTCTAAAAGCTACCAAAATGAGCAGCCCAAATGCCACTGAAAATCCCCAAGGATGCAGACCACTGACTGCCTATCATGGCTTAGAGATGCCTGAATTAGAGCAATAAAGTGAAATTAAAGCTCTCATTGAGATCATCTGATGTGGAGCTTCAAAAAATTTTAAAGCAGATTTCTTGAAAGGGAAACATTTAAGAACTTAAAAGGAAGGGGAAGATTCCTTAATAAAAACAAAATATCCTACTAAATGACCAGTGAAGCTTAAATCCACAAATACTTGTGGTAACAAAGTAAAGCACTCATACGCTTTTTCTCTTTCCCATATAATCACTGAGGAGAATGAAATTTTAGAAGGTGAAAATGGAGGATTTAGTACTATTCCTTCAACAAAAATAAGAGGTTGATATGGTTTGGCTGTGCCCCCACCCAAATCTCATCTTGAATAGTAACTCCCACAATTCCCACATGTTTTGGGAGGGACCCGGTGGGAGGTGAATGAATTATGGGGACAGGTCTTTCCTGTACCGTTCTTGTGATAGTGAATGAGTCTCATGAGATCTGATGGTTCTATAAGGGGGAGTTTCCCTGCACAAGCTCTCATTTTTTTTGCCTGCCACCATCCACATAAAAATGCGACTCGCTCCTCCTTGCTTTCCACCATGATTGTGAGGCTTCCCCAGCCAGGTGGAACTGTACGTTCAATGAAACCTCTTTCTTTTGTAAATTGTTCAGCCTCGGGTATGTCTTTATTAGCAGTGTGAAAATGGACTAATACAGAGGTAAAACAAAAAACACTATGAATTTCTCAAACCCTCACAATTTAGTATCCATTGGGGTACTTTCTTGCTGGAAGGAACTATAAAATAAAAATTAAGATTGCTCCAATATGCTGCATAAAGGCCAAATAGCAAAAGCTTCTTAATCCAGGGCAACCACACTTAGTAACTTAATGTAACATCAGATGTATGTCTGATCTGGTATCTTCTTACATATAGAACGAATGTTTAATAAGAAAGGTTACCCTGATCCCCGTAAATATGTACAATTCTTATACGTCAATTTAAAAAATAAAATTATAAAAGAAAAGTTACCCAGGTCCTGTGAAAAAGCACCCTAGTATAAGCTGAGAAATCTGAACCATGGCAGCATTAAGATACCTGCCCTCTAATACTAAATGGCAAAGGGAAAATAGAAGATGGATATCCATCTGTTACCAAACCGAAGCCAATTTAGTGAGCTTCACTCCAATACCCGACTCCCACGACAAAGATCAATTTAAGAAAAATCCATTATAAAACTTTCCAAAGATAAAGCAATATATAAAAGCATACACACAGGATAATCTCAACCATTTAGGAAGTAATATGCACTGAAAAAAAAAAAAACACTGGAAGGAAATATGCCAAATCATTAATTGCTTTTGTCTTTGATGATAAAATTATTTTACTTCTATATACTTATATAACCTCAATACACTTTGATGCAATTTTATATTGTTCTACATACTTTTCTAAATTTTCCTTTTTTTTTGAGACGGAGTCACGCTGTCGCTCAGACTGGAGTGCAGCAGCGTGATCTTGGCTCACTGCAAGCTCCGCCTCCCAGGTTCACACCATTCTCCTGCCTCAGCCTCCGGAGTAGCTGGGACTACAGGCGCCCACCACCACACCTGGCTAATTGTTTGTATTTTTAGTAGAGATGGGGTTTCACCGTGTTAGCCAGAATGGTCTCGATCTCCTGACCTTCTGATCTGCCCGCCTCTGCCTCCCGAAGTGCTGGGATTACAGGCGTGAGCCACTGCGCCCAGCCTAATTTTCCATTTTTTTTTTTTGCAATGAGCAAGTAAGAAAATAAATGTTAGAAGAAAAATGAGAGGGAGGGAAAAATTTACTTCTAAATAAATGCTTCTAGAATCTTTAGAACACCAGAAAGACAGAATCATCAAAAGTCTGTACTTATGCTTTAACAACATAACCAAAAGCCTAACACTTCACATGCCCCAGTCTCTGGTCTTTTCTGTGCTTGCTTTTCCTCTGTGCAAACTTGATAAAATGCTCTCAATATTCTTGTTCCATGAAAAGTGTGAATGAGAAGAAAAATAAAGAGAGCAATTTTGAAGTGGGAAAAGAAAGAGCATGCGGAAAGGAATGACTGAAACTTTCAGAGAAATGGGTAGAAATGCATATAAAACTCCAAATGAGATACAATAGAAGCTGGGCTTACCAACAGGGAGGAAAGTATGGAAAGAGTGCAATGGACAGGAGAGAGTAGTGTACAAAGAAAGGATAGAAGGAAACACAAACTTTGTATGACTTTTTTTTCCACATAGGATTCACAACATTCCTCAGAAAATTCAATTTAGTTGCCCTGTTCTAGTTTGCTAACCAGAACCAATTTAATTTTAAATCTACACTCAGAGCCAAGGGGGATGAGATATTTTGCAATTCCTTTTAGCTCCCTGTTGGAAGACAGAATCAGATTTAACCATTTCTGCTCTGGCTGTGATAACCATCCAGGTTTGTCAGAGGACCAAATGGTGTCCTTTGAAGATTAAGGAATATAAACCTGTACTGAAATTACTTGCTATGTTTAACAACTTAATGGGAATGCAGTTTTGAGGATGTGACAAATTGCTCTTCGTTTATCTGCACAGGGCATGAAATACTGGTACAAGAGAGCAATTTGTTACACAGACAATGTATACCCTTTGCTGTAAATTTGCCCACTGTCACATACTATTTGACATCCAGTTAGGTGATTTTAAAAAACTAGTTTATTACTGCATCTAATGAGGAGCAGAAAACTGATATATGACTCTCTTAATTCTTCTCAGCTACCAGGCACACATTTCTCAGATATCAGTTTATGAAATTGTTTCTTGGTTTTATGCTCTGTTGTGACAGATAGGTAAACAAGTTGATAAAATCAAGTGCTTTCAAAAGGGAAAAGTTACCATATTCATGTAGGCCTCTGGCTTGTCACAAAACTTCAAACAGTTTCTGGTTCTGCTTACCATCTGTACAGATTTATTCCAAAGAACATAACAAAGTTTGTTTCTTGATTTCTTTCAACATAAAATAGAAATATTAAGTTTGGGGGTATTTATACTCTGGAAGATAGTCAGATCATTTATTCTGATTAATCTTAACACATAGGTCTGGCCCCTGCCTCTATACATAGCTCAGCCCCAGTCCCTTCCTCTGAATTTCCTTTTAATCAGCCTTTTCCACACCAGTATTGCCATGAATATCTCTAGAGCATCTATCTTCAGAACCATTTGTTTACCATGCCTCCTACTGGGAGGAAATGAGGCTGCTATTGGTCTGACTGAAGTTCCCCTTAGGCTATATGTGGCCTGTCTTTATTAAAAGCAAAATAAAGGCCTCACATGGGGACTTGGTAACTATTACAAGGGTTGCACCGGGTTTTTTCGATTCTTGCTTTTTTGTTGGGGGTGTATGAAAGGAATCAACAGATCCATCCAAGACTATTTTATCATTATCAACTTACATGCAGACCACCCTGAACCCCCGCTCACTGTTAGTCTGTTGAAAATTGGAAGAATTTGAGGGGGAAACACTGGCATTTTTAATAGAAACAATTCTTATAGGTAAAATGAGAACTAAACTACAAAGGTTCTAATTATACATTAGGTATTCAACAAACATGACGGTGATTCCAGAATTGTATTTTGTATATCATCATCTAATTTAGAAGTTGGCATCATCAGATTCCAAGATTGAGTGAAAAAACCTCAGCAATATAAATTATATAAGCAATCATCAGGTGAGTGGGTAGAAATGATTCTGAAACAGATAATTCTGAAATCAATCCTGAAATAGGACTATTTGAAAGGATTAACTTCTGCCTTAAAACCCTAGCTCTACAACTTAACTTCTCTGAGTATACAATTCTTCATCTTTAAAAGGAAAATAGTATTTTCTCTCTCATAGAGCTGTTCTGACATTTAAGTCACCCAGTTTGGTGCCTGAATGAGGACTCAATAAATGGTACCTACCCTTATTATTATTATTTTTCTCATGGATTGTTTTCACTTACCACTGTAAGTTGAATGATGAATGAATAAATAGGTGAGTGAAAGTGAATGAATGAAGGAAGGAACAAATAAACGTTTAGTAACACTTGTACAGGAGAAACTGGTAGGCATCTAGCAAGGAAGTTTCATTTCTTTTCTGTTGGTCTTTCTGATGGCAATGCCTGTAGGGAATTTTAATGAAGAGCTGGCACATATCATTAGAGACAGTTTTCTACAGATACAACACAACATAATTGTTCAGGTACAGGTTATACAGAAATTAAAATGATACCAGTTCAGGGCCATACTTGCAAGATAACTCAGGCCGTCAACTCTTGCCTCTTGCATCATCACATTTCTGTAGACATACGTGATACACATACAATGTGTTGACCCAGTAGTAAGGCAAGTAAGGCAACTGCTCTCAAGTAATGAAAACGATCAGATTAAGATGAAAGCAACAACAATAACAAATCTATTTACTGAATATTTAAACTGAGTTTTCTTACAGTTCCTTAAATACATTTTCATTTTATTCATTTACATTCCATTACACAAACATTTGTTCATTAAGACTCTGTGGTACATATTGTGGAGCAATACAAAGAATGTAACTCAATTTTGGCATAGTTCAGCCAATATTTATTGAGGACCTCTCATGGGCCAAGCATGGTGCTAGGTGCAAGGGTTGTAAAGAAAAATAAGATACAGCCTGGGGCCTTGAGAAAAAGGCACAAATAATTAAAATATAAAACATAGAGCCTGCAATTACAGACTGCTAAGAGATTTAATAGGAATATAAAAGATAAAGTCATCAGTGCTGACTAGAAATCAAGAAAAACTTCAAAGAGAATTAATACCTGACCAGATATTTAGTAGCAGTGTGTAAAGTGAACAAGAAGAGCACATTCTACACAAAGAAATGAAGATACACATAAGCAGATAATATGCAGATACATAATTGGTTCCATAGCACTGGACTAGAAAGCATGAGGGGGAGAATAGAAGGAGATGAAGTTAGCAAAGTGGACATGGATAAACTCATGAAATGCCTCATATGCCACGACAGGGAGTTTGGATTATTTTTTCCCTCTAAATGCTAGTAAGCCATTGAAGGCCTCCAAAAATGTCAGATTTGGGTTGGAAATTATACAGAAGGCAAACTAAACTGCAACAAGATTAGAGGCAGGGAGAAAAGAGAGGAAGCTACTAAAATAACCCAAGGAAGTGAGGATGAGGGAACTAAGCTAATCTAACAGTACAAGGAACAGAGAGAATGAATACATTTTAAATACATTCAAGAGATAAAATTAACAATCATTTTAGATTAATCAATATTAATGGAAAAATAAAAGTGAACAGTATGTACAAGTGTGTTCTTTCTGCTAATATCAGAACAGAAATTTGAAGCATTTAGAAAAAATATTAGGTACCAAATGGCAAAGTTTCATCAAATTCCAGAAAAAATAAAAATAAAAGTACAGATAGTTGGATAATGGTTGGATATGGTATCTGGAAAAGAAGGAATGAAGAGGTTTTTATGGAGGATGCTTTGATGCTACAGTATTTACTTTTAGGAGAAAATATCACTGAAATGGAAAGTCGTTTCTTGTTTCACTTGACATTAGCAGTACATTTGAAGAAAGTACTCCAGTGTGGCAAGGCAATATGTAACGGTGGCAGACATGGAGGTGCACTGCTCAGATCTCCCGTCAAGAGAACACGCTGCTAGAAGCATAGTTTGTCTGATGGTCTCCAGCTGCTGTATGTTTAGATCCATTGCAGTGTTCACTCTGAGGTCACGCTCCCCACTTCCACACCTTCTGACCCCTATGCTGCTCCCAGGCAGTGACTAAGCACAGAAGGCACAGTAAAGCTAAGCCATCCTTTCTCCGTAATGTGGGATTTTTCTAATGGGGAACTTTTGCTTAGACTTCTGTTCCCAGCCTGGCCAATACTTTCTCAGAACTGCATTACTAACTGGGTTCTTCCTGCCCAATTTTCTTTCCTTCCTCTGCTCCTTTCATAGATGTTAGACCTGCATCACTGGCCGAAGGCTCTCCCTGCCTACTTCTGCTCCCTTCCCCTTTACTCAGCATGGATATTTCTCCAAATAAAACTTATATGTCTAACTCCATCTTTGTGTCTGCTGCTCAGAGGACCTTAACTGACACAATAGTTTAAGTAAATGTATTAAAAATGAAAATCACAGGGAAATGTGAATTCCTCCTCAGAGCATCTTACATGCAAACCACCCTGGCCTCAGGGTTTTATTATGAGTACACAACCCAGACCACTGTTTAACAGCCCTCACTGTCAGATATTTTACTCCTAAAGACTTACCCACCCCTCTTGGGCCATATGTTCCATTCTAACTTCCAGAACATCTTTTACTAACATTTCATATAATTGAATTAAATTAAACTTCCCATAAAAACTGGATTGAACTAAAAATAGTGAACACTCTATTCCAAAAGAATTTTATCTTCAACTAAGTAAATTCTCAGCTTAAATAATCATAGTCTGCTCTTTGAGCTCCAGGGGCACAAGCAATTCAGGCTGACAACATAGTCTCCTCTGGAGTACAATGTTCATCCACCTTCTCAGGAGAATTTGCCTTTCCTGCTGCAAACAGCTTCATCCAGCTGCCAGTAGAATATTTGGATGACATTGCCTTAGAGTCAACACACAAGAATTCTAGTCAAGGGAGGCAGTCTGACATAATAGTTAAGTGTGCAGGCTCTGTACTCCTACCACTTGCATCTAAATCCTGGTTCTACTAAGTGCTCAAACTAGGTGACTTCAGGCATGTTTCCCTCTGCCCTTCTCTGATCTTCCATTCTCTCATATGTAAATTGAATATAATACTAGTACCTATCTCATATGCTTGTTGTGAGGATTAAATGGGCCAAGGCAGATGAAGCATTCAGCACAGTTCCTGGCACATACTGAACACTCAGTAATTGGAAATTATTTATGTATGTCATTGTTGTTAGTGGATGCATCTGCTCTGAGAATAGATGGAGTTGTTTATCCACACTGGAGAAACCAGTGGCCATATAAAATGATCTGGCATTTTTTTAAAACTAGAAAGCAGAGAAGCTATGTATGTGGCCACACATTAAGGCTCAGCCTTCACTCACAGCAGCAAAGGGAAAGCTGGCCTCTTTCTGAATTAGGGGTAGACAGCTGGAGAGGGCCAAAAGAGGGATTACCAGAAGATTACGACGGTCAGGGGAAAGCTGAAATAACTATTTTAACAGACAATTTGTGCTCCAATTACCATCTAAATGTTCATGGTAAATAAGAATCCATAAAAACACATCTGTAAACCCCCAACTTTAGTGACTGGAGCTTTGCATGGTTCATTAGCACATACTCCTTTGCCCAACTGTGACATCACTTATCAGCAGACCTTCTCCTTTCATATTCCCCAGCAGTTGAGGCCAGTGCTCCATGAGGACTTTTTCTGAAATCAGTGCAGTCACAGATTTCCTCCTACAGGTGCAGGAAAAGCTTATTACGTGAATATCTTTCATGGAGTTCTGTCACCTACCCTCTTGTTTCTTTTTTAAAGTAAGGGTTAGTAACTATAAATAAGTAAGTGCCAATTCACGGGGAGAGACTGGTGTGCTACATGTAAGTGATTAGCTGTAAGGAAAGGGCTAAGTCTCAGATCTGCACTCTAGACATGTGATGTCCAACAGAATTATAATGTAAGTCACAAATGCAAGTTACATTTAAAATTTTAAATTTTCTACTAACCACAAGAAGAAAAAATAAACAGGTAAAATCAGTTTTAGTTAATAGAAATGATTTAATTAATTACAAATATATCTAAAACATTCTTTTAACATGTAATCAGTATAAAATTATTAATGTGATTTTTAATATTTTATGCTGTTTTCAAAATCCCATGTGTATTTTATACTTGCAGCACACCTCAATTTGGACTTGCCACATTTCAAGTGCTCAGTATGTCCATGTGGATAGTGGTTACCAAATTGGATAGTGCCCTTCAGGGGAGCTGGACTGGGAAATGACAAGGTTCTATAAAAGACCAAGACACTATTATGGATGTTTGCCATTTTGGGATGTCTGGCATCTTTTGAATACTCTTTCTATCCTAGGGTAGCTTTCATATTACGAGTCTCATTTCATGAAGGTACAAAGGAGAACTCAATTTCTCAGATTCCCTTTCAGCTAATGCATTGGAAGGTAATGCATACTTGACCAATCAGATATCAATCAGAAACAACCATATGAGATTTGAATTATAAACAGAAAAAAAATGAAGAACGTGGCTCTGTATGTGTGGAATTAATTTTCTGATGGTGATGGTGGTAATGGTGAAGGTATTCAGCTTTCATGGACACCAGTTGGGGTGATCTGATATCTAGTACTCAGAATCCATAAATACACGGTATGATATGCTTCAAGTATGGCCAGCAGCAGAGACAGTAGGGGCCATGCTGGCACCATTCCAAACAAACATGCAAAAAGAAAACTAAAAAACTCTACACGTTAACTTAGTTCCCTGGCTTTTTAATTTTTTGTCGTTTCTCTTTATGTCTTATTGTAATGTCTATGTCTTGAAAAGTTGTTGTAGCTGTTATCTTTGATTGGTTCATCATTTATTCTTTCTACTTTAGTTAAGATAAGTTTATACACTACAACTATAAAGCTATACTATTGTGTGTTTTTCTGCATGCTTACTACGGTAATAATGATTTTTGTATCTTCAGATGATATCTTGTTGCTCATTAACATCATTTTCTTTCAGATTGAATAACTCTCTCTAGCCTTTCTTATAGGACTGGTATGGTATTGAAATCCCTCAGGTTTTATTCGTCTGAGAATGTCTTTATTTCTCCTTCAGGCTTAAAGGATATTTTCTCCAGATATACTAATCTAAGATAAGAGTTTTATTCTTTCAGCACTTTAAATATCTCATGCCACTCCCTCCTGACCTGTAGAGTTTGCACTGAAAAGTTTGCTGCCAGACCTATTGGAGCTCCATTGTGCATTCTTTTCTCTTGCTGCTTTTAGAATCTTTCTTTATCCTTGGCCATTGGGAGTTTGACTATTAAATGCCTTGGGGTAGTCTTCTTTAGGTTAAATCTGCCTGGTGTTCTATAACTTGAATGCTGATATCTTTCTCTAGGTTTGGGAAATTCTCTGATACTATCCCTTTGAATAAACTTTTTCTATCCCTATCTCTTTCTCTACCTCCTCTTTAAAGCCAATAACTTTCAGATTTGTCCTTTTCAGGCTACTTTCTAAATCTTGCAGGCATGCTTCATTCTTTTTTATTCTTTTTTCCTTTTGTCCCCTCTGACTGTGTATTTCAAACAGCCTGTCTCTAGGCTCACTAATTCTTTCTTCTGCTTGATCAATTCTGCTATTAAGAGACTCTGATAAATTCTTCAGCATGTCAACTACAGTTTTCAATTCTAGAATTTCCGATTGATTCTATTTAATTATTTCGATGTCTTTGTTAAATTTACCTGATAAAACATTGAATTCCTTCTCGGTGTTATATTAAATTTCTTTGAGTTTCCTCAAAACAGCTATTTTTAATTCTCTGTCTGAAACGTCGTATATATCTATCTCTCTGGCATTGATCCCTGGTACCTTATTTAGTTCATTTGGTGAAGTAATGTTTTCCTTGAATGATGTTGGCACTTGTAGATGTTCTTTGGCATCTGGTCATTAAAGAGTGATGTAGTTATTGTGGTCTTCACAGTCTGGGCTTATTTGTGCCTGTCTTTCTTGGGAAGGTTGTCCAGGTATTCAAAGGGACTTGGGCCCCAAGCCCAAAAATGCTGTGGGTTTTGTACACTCATAGAGGTACTGCTGTGGTGGTCTTGGATAAGATCCAGAAGAATGCTCTGGATTACCAGGCAGAAACCCTTGTTCTTTGCCCTTACTTTCTCCCAAACATATGGAATCTCTCTCTCTTTCTGCACCGAGCCACCTGGAACTGGGGGATGTCGTGATGCAATCACCCCTGTGGCCACCACCACTGGGACTGTGCTGGGTCAGATCCAAAGCCAGCACAGCCCCAGGTCTTTGCCCAAGGCCCTTCCCTTCAGGGTAGTGAGTTCTTCTAGTCTCCAGGTGTGTCCAGAGATGCTGTCTGGGAGCCAGAAGATGAAATCAAAAATCTTAGAAATTTATGTGATGTTCTATTCTACGGAAGCTAAGTTGAGGGAAAGGAAGTAAAGGGGAGGGAAGAATAGGAAGGACTTTGCATTGTACTGAACCACAATACAAATTCTTCCTAGTCTTCCCTCCCCTTTCCACAAGATGTAAGACAAAGTACCCTTTAACTTTGATCTCCTCTCCTTAAACAGAAAGAAGCAGTCACTTTCATTGCTACAAGCTGCAATCCTGGGGTTGGTGGAAGGATGACTTATATTTACTCTCCCATAGCTGTGCCAGCTGGTGTCTCCCTAGGTCATGTTCCACTCCTGGTTCACTGGCTTGAAACCCAGCCTAGCAGTAGGAGTTGCCTAGGAATTGCAGTCCTTGGGTCCTAGACTGTCTTTCAAGTTTACCTAGGACCCCAGAGCACTTCAGCCCAAAGTGGTGAGGCTTGCACAGAAACTCAAGTTTGGACCGCTGGGATGGGTGATTCCCCTTTGGCTAGGGCTAGTCCAGATGCTCCCATTGTGCGCACGCACTGGCTGAGCTCAATACAGCTTTATTTTCCACTGTAACAGGGCAGCACTGAGTTCAATGTAAAGTCCCCTAGCAGCTGCACTCTCCCTCCCCAAAGTACACAAGTTCTCTCTCTGTACTGCACGGCCACTGCTGGGGGATGGAGGTGAGGTGGTGTCAGTGATTCTAAAGTATCTCTCCTGCCCTCCTCAATGCCTCTGTCATTAAATCCAAGCACTGTGGATATGATGTTAAGTCCAGGTACTGTGATTGCACACTTGATTGCTGGTTTTTGTGATAGGGCTTTTCTGTGTGCAGATAGTTGTTAAGATTTGGTGTTCAAGCTAGAGAGACCAACAGTGAAGGCTTCTATCCCATCATCTTGCTCCACCTCCCTAGATCTTATTTAAACCTTCTGTTTTAATTGGCTTTTTTTTTTTTTTCTTGACACTGCTCTGGCAGGGTATAAGTGAGGGCACTGCTTTGTTTCTGCCAGGTGGATGTCAAAGTCCAGGTTGCCCATTCAGCATTCATTGACACCTAAGGGAAGGCTCGTCATTATTGCTGAGCAGGTGGGTAAGTTCCACATCTCCAAAGTCTCAACTAATACTGCAGTGAAGTGGGAGGGTGTTCCCTCAATATCAACCAGTGGGGATGAAGTTCAGGCTCTCAATTTGGACACCATCCTGGTAAGGATGTTGCGGGAGCACATTAGAGTTTCACGAGGGTAAGTCCAGGCTCCCTACTCAGCCTTTGTTTGTGTGAGAAATAGGACACAAATTTTTTATGACATTTGGCTAGGGTGGAGTGGTTATTATGCAAAACCTATCTTGCTAGATTGCTCCCTTATTGAACTCCTTGGCTAGAGAAAACTGGCTTTTGTTGGGGTTTTTTGTGTTTGTATTTGTTGATATTTCCAGGTTTCCAGTTTCTTCAGCTCCAAGTTTGGGATATTTAAGACAAGAAGAAAACCCAGGGAACTCACCATCATGTTGTTCCTTGGGTTCTTGGCTGACTTCTTTTCACCTCTGAATCTTCTTATATGTTTTATATATAATATTTAGAGTTTTTAGTTACTCTTAATAGGAGGAATAGGGGAAAGTATATTTACTCTATCTTTTTGAAAGTAAAAGTAGGTGTCATTGCCTTTTAAAATACTGAATATACATTCTTTATTTAATAAACAATAAAGATCTTTATTCTTTATTATCTATTTCCCCCTGGTAGAAAGTGAACCTCAAAAGGGCATGCTTTTTGTCTGGCCATAGTAACTTACTGAATGAATTTATAAAGCGACAAAATGAGTGCTATTGGAAAATACATCATTTTTAAGTTTTATTTTTTAAATTGGTGCTAAACCAGTGGGAGGAGGTCTGAAGGTAAATAGGAGCGAACGAAAGGTCTACATAAGAATTATAAGTAGGAGACAAAATTAAAATTAAATATAACCAGACAGTAGTGAAACAATTTACAGAGCTCAACTGAGGGAAGGTAATGGTACAATACAGCTAGGATTATCCACTCATGGAAATAGATATAATGTCACCTACTTCCGTGATGAGCAAGCACTAAATAAAGCATGAGGAAAAGGAGGCATGCTTTATATTAGCTTTTTGGGTAGTGGAAAAGGTTTGGTCTCCTTAAATTTGTTTGCCTAAATACCTCTTCATTGTCTTCCCTTCTAATCACCCTCTCTCTAGCATTGACAACAATGGTCATATATCAAACTGTCTTCAAGGCACCATTAAATAAGCATGAGACATACTTTTCCCACCAAGCCCACAAGGTAAAAAAATTTTAAAAGGCAGTGATTAGGACACATTAAATAAAAAGTTGTGATACATCTTGTTCCTTACTTATCCTTATTTTTCCCATGCCACTAAAACCCTGCTCCCAAACTGTAAATTAAAAGAAAAGGAAAAAAACAAACAAACAAACTTAAGCTTTTATTTATCCATTTACCACCAAATGCCACAATTCTACCACAAACCCATACTTTCTTTCCTATTAATACTCATGGTACACCACATGTGCCCTTGTCATCACAAATAGCAGGCACAAAGTTCTAGAAACACACACCACTGTCAATGTGCCAGGCAAAAGAACAAAGAAATTGGAAACTTCAGCATCAGTGGACACTGCAGATGCTATAATCTTCAACTTTTTCACTGTTTATAACCTATAGCTAAGCAAGGCTTTCCTTGACCAGGGTTGTGGTACTACCTCTACTCCTGATAAAATAAAAAGTTTAAAACTCTAGACTTCAGATTTCTTGTCTGCAAAATGGAAAATGGAGGAGGAAAAGATAATATTCAAGATCCTTTCTGGCCCTATTGATCCAGGTTTTTACATACTAAAGCTATCTTCATACTGAACAAGGAGAAGATAAGCCCAGTTTTGTAAAGAAGCTGAGTGGCTTCTGAAGACGTAGGGTAGTTGCCAGAAGAATTCCAACAATCAAAAGTTGAAAGACTATAGATAAGAGGCTTGCTCTGGAGTGACCCAGAATTGTTTAATGTCCCTAATAGAGAAAAAATAAGACTCTATATTCATATTTGCTTTTATTTGGATACAGAAAGTCTAGAACAGAGGTCAGCAATCTACTGCCAGTGGGAAAAATCAGCCTAAGTTTGTGTTTGTTTAAAACAAACAGCCCATGAGCTGAGGATGATTTTTACATTTTTTAATGGTTCAAATAATAATAATAATATTTCATGACACAGAAAATCATTTTTAAACATTAAAATTTCAGTGCCATAAAGTTTTATTGGCACATAGCCAATAAAATTTCAGTACCTATAAATAAAATTTTATTAGCTATTGGCCTATAGCCATGACCTTTTGTCTACGAGTGCTTTTTTTAAAAAAAAAAATTAAGTTCTGTGGTACATGTACAAGATGTGCAAGTTTGTTACATAGGTAAACATGTGTCATGGTGGTTTGCTGCACCTGTCAACCCATCACCTATGTATTAAGCCCAGCACGCATCAGTTCTTTTCCCTAATGCTTCCTCCTCCACTCCCGGTAACAGGCCCCAGTAAGTGTCGTTCCCTTCCCTGTGTCCATGTGTTCTCATTGTTCAGCTCCCACTTATAAATGAGAACATGCAGTGTTTGGTTTTCTGTTCCTGTGTTAGTTTGCTGAGGATAATGGCTTCCAGCTTAATCTATGTCTCCGCAAAGGGCATGATCTCATTACTTTTTATGGCTGTATAGTATTTCATGGTGTATATATACCATATTTTCTTTATCCAGTCTATCATTGATGGGCATTTGGGTTGATTCCATGTCTTTGCTATTGTGAATAGTGCTGCAATGAACATACATGTGCATGTATCTTTATAATAGAATGATTTATATTCCTCTGGGTACATACCCAGTAATGGGATTGCTGGGTCAAATTATATTTCTGGTTCTAAATCTTTGAGGAGTTACCACACTGCCTTCCAAAATGGTTGAACTAATTTACATTCCCACCAACAGTGTACAAGCATTCCTATTTCTGCACAACCTCGCCAGCATTTGCTGTTTCCTAAGTTTTTAACAATCGCCATTCTGACTGGCATGACATGGTATCTCACTGTGGTTTTGATTTCTCTGTGATGTTGAGCTATTTTTCATGTGTTTGTTGGCTGCATGTATGCCCTTTTTTGAGAAGTGTCTGTTCATATACTTTGCCCACTTTTTGATGGGGTTTTTTGTTTTTTGCTTGTGAAATTGCTTAAGTTCTTTGTAGATTCTGGATATTAGCCCTTTGTCAGAGGGATAGATTGAAAAATTTTCTCCCATTCCATAGGTTGTCTGTTCATTCTGATGATAGTTTCATTTGCTGTGCAGAAGCTCTTTAGTTTAATTAGATCCCATTTGTCAATTTTTGCTTTTGTTGCAATTGCTTTTGGAGATTTCATCATAAAGTCTTTGCCATGCCTATGTCCTGAATAGCATTGCCTAGATTTTCTTCTAGGGTTTTTATGGTTTTGGGTTTTACATTTAAGTCTTTAATCCATCTTGAGTTATTTTTTGTATACGGTGTAAGGAAGAGATCCCATTTCAATTTTCTGCATATGGCTAGCCAGTTCTCCTAGCACCAGTTATTAAATAGGGCATTCTTTCCCCATTGCTTGTTTTTGTCAGATTTGTTAAAGATCAGATAGCTGTAGATGTGCAGTTTTATTTCTAAGTTCTCTGTTCTGTTCCATTGGTCTATATACCTATTTTTGTACCAGTACTATGCTATTTTGGTTACCGTGGCCTTGTAGTATAGTTTGAAGTTGGGTAACGTGATGCCTCCAGCTTTGTTCTTTTTGCTTAGGATCGTCTTGGCTATGCAAGCTCTTTTTTGGTTCCATATAATTTTGAAGTAGTTTTTTCTAATTCTGTGAAGAATGTCAATGGTAGCTTAATGGGAATTGCGTTGAATCTATAAGTTGCTTTGGGCAATATGTCCATTTTCACGATATTGATTCTTCCTATACAGGAGCATGGAATGTTTTTGCATCTGCCTGTGTCCTCTCTGATTTGCTTGAGCAGTGGTTTGTAGTTCTCCTTGAAGAGGTCCTTCATTTCCCTTGTTAGCGGTATTCCTAAGTATTTTATTCTCTTTGTCACAAATCATTCATGATTTTGGTTTCTGCTTGTCTTTTGTTGGTGTATAGGAATGCTTGTGATTTCCACACGTTGATTTTGTATTGTAAGACTTTGCTAAAGTTGCCTATCAGCTTAAGAAGCTTTTGGGCTGAGATGTTGAGGTTTTCTAGATTTAAGATCATGTCATTGGCAAACAAAGACAATTGGACTTCCTCTCTTCCTATTTGAATTTCCTTTACTTCTTTCTCTTGCCTAATTGCACTGGCCAGAACTTACAACACTTGGTTGAATAGGAGTGGTGAGAGAAGGCTTCCTTGTCTCATGCCAGTTTTCAAGGGGAATGCCTCTAGTTTTTGACCATTTAGTATGATATTGGCTGTGGGTTTCTCATAAATGGCTCTTATTATTTTGAGGTACGTTCCTTCAACATCTAGTTTATTGAGAGTTTTTAACATGAAAGTATGTTGAATTTTATTGAAGGCCTTTTCTGAATCTATTGGGATAACCATATGGTTTTTGTCTTAAATTCTGTTTATGTGATGAATTACATTTATTGATTTGCATATATTGAACCAGCCTTGCATTCTGTGGATAAAACAGACCTGATCATGGTGGATAAACTTTTTGATGTACTGCTGGATTTGGTTTGCCAGTATTTTATTTAGGATTTTTGCATCAATGTTCATCAAGGATATTGGCCTAACATTTTTTTTTTCTGTTGTATCTCTGCCAGGTTTTGGAATCAGGATGATGCTGGCCTCATAAAATTACTTAGAGGGAAGTCCCTCCTTTATAGTTGTTTGGAATAGTTTCAGAAGAAAGGGTACCAGCTCCTCTTTGTACCTCTGGTAGAATTCAGCTGTAACTCCATCTGGACCTGGGCTTTGTTTTTTTGGCTGGTAGGCTATTTATTACGTCCTTAATTTCAGAACCTGTTATTGGTCTATTCAGGAATTTAACTTCTTCCTGATGCAGTCTTGGGAGAGTGTATGTGTCCAGTAATTTATGCATTTCTTCTAGATTTCCCAGTTTATTTTCATAGAGGTGTTTACAGTATTCTCTGATGGTTGTTTGTATTTCTATAGGGTCAGTGATGGTATCCCCCTTATCATTTCTGATTGTGTTTACTTGAATCTTCTCTCTTTTCTTCCCTATTAGTCTTGCTAACAATCTATCTATTTTATTGATTTTTTTTCAAAAAAACAGCTCCTGGATTTGTTGATTTTTTGAAGGGTTTTTCATGTCTCTATCTCCTGAGCTTGGTTATTTCATGTCTTCTGCTAGCTCTGAGGTTTGTTTGCTCTTGGTTCTCTAGTTATTTTAATTGTGATGTTAAGGTGCTGATTTAAGATCTTTCTAGTTTTTTGATGTGAGTATTTAGTGCTATAAATTTCCCTCTTAATACTGTTTTAGCTGCATACCAGAGATGCTGATATGTTGTCTCTTTGTTCTAATTGGTTTCAAAGAACTTCTTGATTTCTGTCTTAATTTCATTATTTACCCCAGAGTCATTCAGGAGCAGGTTGTTCAATTTCCATGTAGTGGTGTGGTTTTGAGTGGCTTCTAGTCTTGAGTTTTAATTTGATTGCACTGTGGTCTGAGATACTGTTATGATTTCAGTTCTTTTGCTGAGGGGTGTTTTACTTCCAATTATGTGATTAATTTTAGAATAAGTGCCACGTGGCACTGAAAAGAAAAGTATATTCTGTCATTTTTGAGTGGAGCATTCAATAGATATCTATCAGGTACACTTGATTTAGAGCTGAGTTCAAGTCCTGAATATCTTTGTTAATTTTGTCTCAATTATCTGTCTAATACTGCCAGTGGGGTATTAAAGTCTCCCACTATTATTGTGTGGGGGTCTAAGTCTCTTTGTAGGTCTCTAGGAACTTGTTTTATGAATCTGGGTACTCCTGTTTTGGGTGCATATATATTTAGGATAGTTAGCTCTTCTTGTTGAATTGAACACTTTTACATTATGTAATGCCCTTCTTTGTCTTTTTTTATATTTGTTGGTTGAAAGTCTATTTTGTCAGAAACTATGATTGTAACCCCTGCTTTTTTCTGCTTTCCATATACTTAGCAAATTTTCCTCCATCCTTTTATTATGAGTCTATGTGCATCTTTGCACATGAGATGTGTCTCTTGAATACAGCACACCAATGGGTCTTATCTTTGTATCCAGCTTGCCATTCTCTGTCTTTTAATTGGGGCATTTTGCCCATTTACATTTAAGGTTAACATTGTTATGTGTGAATTTGATTCCATCATCATGATGCTGGCCAGTTAATTTTGCAGACTTGTTAATGTAGTTGCTTCATAGTGTCATTGGTCTGTCTACTTCAGTGTGTTTTTGTAGTGGTTGGTAATGGCTTTTCTTATCCATGTTTAGTGCTTCTTTCAGGAGCTCTTGCAAGGCAGGCCTGGTGGTGACAAAATCCTTCAGTATTTGCTTGTCTGAGAAAGATTTTATTTCTCCTTCACCTATGAAGCTTAGTTTGGCTGGATATGAAATTCTGGGTTGGAATTTCTTTTCTTTAAGAATGTTGAATATTGGCCCCCAATTTCTTCTGGTTTGCAGAGTTTCTGCTGAGAGGTCCGCTGTTAGTCTCATGGGCTTCCCTTTGTAGGTGACCTGGCTTTCCTATCTTGCTGCCCTTAACATTTTTTCCTTCATTTTGACCTTGGAGAATCTGATGATTATGTGCCTTGGGGCAGATCTTTTTATGGAGGATCTTATTGGGATTCTCTGGATTTCCTGAATTTGAATATTGGTCTGTCTTTCTAGGTTGGGGAAGTGGAAGTTCTCCTGAATGATATCCTGAAGGCTGTTTTCCAACTTGGTTCCATTCTTCCCATCTCTTACAGGTATCCAAACAGTCATAGGTTTGGTCTTTTTACATAGTCCCATAATTCTCAAAGGTTTTGTTTGTTTCTTTTCATTCTTTATTCTCTTTTCTTATCTGCCTGCCTTATTTCAGCAAGATAGCCTTCAAGCTCTGATACTCTCTCTTCTGCTTGGTTGATCTGGCTATTGATACTTCTGTTTGCATCACAAAGTCCTCACGTTGTATTTTTCAGCCCTATCAGGTCACTTATGTTCCTCTCCAGACTGGTTATTCTAGTTAACAGCTCCTGTAATCTTTTATCATGTTTCTTAGCTTCTTTGCATTGGGTTAGAACATAATCCTTTAGCTCAGTGAAATTTGTTATTACTCACTTTCAAAAGCCTACTTCTATCAGTTCATCCATCTCAGCTTTAGCCCCATTCTGTGCCCTTGCTGGAGACAAGTTATAATCATTTGGAGGACAAGAAGCATTCTGGCACTTGGGATTTTCAGCATTTTTGC
Organism: Theropithecus gelada; assembly: GCF_003255815.1. NCBI lineage: Eukaryota > Metazoa > Chordata > Mammalia > Primates > Cercopithecidae > Theropithecus > Theropithecus gelada. The sequence goes on from NC_037677.1 coordinate 95,479,809, forward strand.
ATTGGTTTTTCCTCATCTTTGTGGATTTATCTACCTTTGATCTTTGAGGCTGATAACCTTTGGATGGGTTTTTTGTGGGGTCTTTTTTGTTGATGATGATGTTGTTGTTGCCTTATGTTTGTTTTTCTTCTAACAGTCAGGCCTCTCTTCCACAGGTCTGCTGCAGTTTGCTGGGGGTCCATTCCAGACTCCGTTTGCCTGGGTATCACCAGTGGAGGTTGCAGAACAGCAAAGATTGCTGCCTGCTCCTTCCTCTGGAAGCTTCATCCCAGAGGGGTACTGACCTGATGCCAGTTGGAGCTCTCCTGTATAAGGTGTCTGCCAACCCCTATTTGGAGGTCTCACCCAGACAGAAGGCATGGTGTCAGGGACCCTCTTAAGGAGGCAGTCTGTCCCTTAGCAGAGCTGGTGTGCTGTGCTAGGGGAATTCCCCCTCATCGGAATCAGCTGACTGGAGCTGGTGGACTCCTGCAGGGATGCCCTGCTGGGTGAGGAGGGATCTAGAGAAGCAGTCTGGCCACAGCCACTTTGCTGTACTGTGGGGAATTCTGCCCAGTCCAAACCTCCCAGCCTCCTTAGCACTGTCAGGGGAAACCGCCTACTAAAGCCACAGTAATGGCAGTCGCACCTCCCCAGCCTGGGAACTTGATCCCCCCAGGTAGACTCCAGACTTCTATACTGGCAATGGGAATTTTAAGCCAGTGGTTCTTAGCTTGCTGGGCTCCATGGGAGTAGGACCCACTGAGCGAGACCACTTGGTTCCCTGACTTCATCCCCCTTTCCAAAGGAGTGGACAGTTCTCCTGTCTCACTAGAGTTCCAGGTACCACTGTAGTATGTAAAAACTCCTGCAGCCCAGTGCCTGCCTGAACAGCCACCCAGTTTTGTGCTTGAGACCCAGGAGCCTGGTGGTGTAGGCTCATGAGGGAATCTCCTAATCCCCAGATCGCAAAAATCTTTGGGAAAGGTGTAGTACCCCTGGTGGGTAGCACAGTCCCTCACCGCTACCTTGACTGGAGAGGGGAGGTGCCCCCAACTCCATGCACTTCCCGAGTGAAGGCATGCCCCACGCTGCTTCTGCTCACTCTCTGTGGGTCACACCCACTGCGTAGCCAGTCCCAATGAGATGAACTGGGTACCTCAGTTGGAAATGCAGAAATTACCTGCCTTCTATGTTGGTCTCTCTGGGAGCTGTATATCAGAACTGCTTTTATTCAGTCATCTTGGCCCCTCTTCCCTATGAGTGCTTTTAATGCTACAAGAACAGAGTTGAGTAGTTGTGACTGAGATTATATGGCCCATAAAGCCTAAAATACTTAGAGATTATATGGCCCATAAAGCCTAAAATACTTATTTTAAAAGTTTTCCAACTTTTTGGAAAAATTTAAGTTTTTCAACCTCCTCCTCTAAAACAATATACAATAAAGTTTTTAAAATAATTACCTGTGAGAAGGGTAAAGGATGAGGGCAAAAATGGGAGACTTGTATTGGTATCTTTGAATATTATTTTGATTTTTAGACTACATAAATGTATTTTACCTATTAAAATAGCTTTTAAAATAAATTGCAATGGTTTCTGCAAAGACCATTTCTGTACTCTTGTGGTAGCCAGTCTCCAAGACAGGCCCTAATGATCCCCACCCCTTGGTATTCATAGCCCTTTGTAGTCCCCCCACATCATACTAGGAAGGTCTGTGTGACAAATAACACATGGTGTGTCACTTCCAAGATTGGGTGATAAAGACTGGCTTCCATCTTATTCTCTTACTTTCTCTCTCTTTCTCTCTCTCTCCCCCTGTTCTCTCTGTACACTAGCTCTGGATAAAGCCAGTTGTCATATCATGAGGACACCCAGGAAGCCTAGAGAAAGGCTATGTGGTAAGGAACTAAAGCCATTGAGCAACAGCTAGATAGGAACTGAGGCCTGCTAAAAATCATGGGAATGATTTTCTAAATGTATCCTCCCCAAATTAAGCCTTCAGATTAGACTGTTGCCTCAGCCAATATTTTGAATGAAATCTCATGAGAGACCTTAATCAGATCCATCCAGTTTAGCAGCTTCCAATTCTTTCCCCATAGAAACTGAGTTGATTAATGTTTGTAGTTTAAGCCACTCAGTTTTGGAGTAGTCTGTTACACAGAAATATATATCTAATAAAACAATCATCTTTGACTTTTTAAGAGAAAAAGAAAAACATGGGATAGGGTTGAGGACCAGAATCCCAGAGAGGGAGCAGCGAGAGGTACAGGGAAGATGCTGATGGGCCAAATAGTGTAAGAACAAGAATACAGATCAATTTGAAAGGCAAAGGGTAGTAACAGATAATGACCTCAAAAATGATTGACATGAGTCCGTAAGTGCCCAGATGGAAAATGTATTAAGGGACAGTATCTAAAGCAGCTGAGGCAGAGAGCAAGAGGACAGGAAGGAGGCAGGAAAGAGCTCTGCTGGACTGGGATTTAAAACACCAGCATTTCTTAAGCCAAATGGGACCCTAAACAAGCCTCTTGGTCACTCTGGGTATTTAGTTTTCTTATCTAAAAAGGAAAGAGATAGGATGACTATAAATTCTACCATTGGAATATTCTCCTTGCACAATGCTAGAGGTGGTAGCACTGCCTTGGATGAATTATAGTTTATACTGTTTCAGTGGTTTTGAAGGACAAGCCATTGGTAGGGCATCTTCTCAGTCTGGAAAGCAACCCAATTTATGCATATGCATGTATCATTTATTCAGTAATTGTTTACTGAGTGTTTCCTCTGTTCTAGGCATAACATACTAGGCTGTAGACAGGAGAAGGGATTAGAAAGGTCAATAAGGCACAATACCATTCCTCAAGGGACCCACAATACGCTAATTCTGCCTGGCCTAATGCCTATTAGCTTAAGTAACAAGTATCCTCGTTCATCCATCCATGATTGAAATCCTTAGTTAGCTTCCAGTTTCTTCGTCCTTGACCTTTTAAAGTTTTTACATCTATTCTTTTATCTTCTCCACATTGCTAACTTTGGAAAGAAAGGGTACCTGAAAGCCAGGGACCTTACTGAACACTATTCATTTTAATAACCAGGGAAACCATTATGCCTCTTTTTATGAGTACTACACATCTATTAATGGAGCCTAAGATTGCCTTAGATTGTTTTGCTGTCACGCCACAATGGTTGTTCAATCAACTGCAAATTCACCTAGGTGCAAATTCATCATTTTAGCTACAAGATATATGACATGGAAGCCTTGGTAAATTGCTTTGCTGAAATCAATATACCTTTTGTGTATGGAATTCCCCAATACATCAAGCCACTAACCCCATCCAAAAAAAGAAGCGAATTTACTTTGGCAGGATTTCTTCTTAGTGAACCTAAGTCGGCTCTTACTGATTAACACTTTTTCTTCCCAATGGTCACAAAGTATAAGCTTTATAATTCTCCAAGTTGTTTTTATAGATACTGAAACATAAAAGAACTCTATTATTAGGTTAATATTTCCAGAATTCACTTCTTTTCTTTAAAAACTGATCTTTGGCTCACATTTGATCTGCTGATAGCTTTCTCTACTTATCATATTTGTAGATGATATAGAAAAATGCTCTCATTGTTTTCTTTACCCTCTTAACCCAACCAATGAAGAGGAAATGCAGTATAAATTATGATCCATCAACATAATGAAATAATATATTATCATTAGGTTATCATTTTAATTGCTACTTAGAAGGACAGAAAATATTTGCTATGTAATATTAAAAGCATAATAGAAAGTGAGAGGTAGACAAAATTATAACTCTGTAAATGTTTTGGGGGTGCAAAGAGGCTTAGAAGACAGTATGCAAAAGTGCATTAAGTAAACGGAATTGTGGGTAATTACTTTCTTTTCAAAGTTTTTCTTTAATTTTCTGTCTGTTGTTTTCCTTATCAAAACTCCTTTAGAGGAAATGAAATGGTACCTAAAAAGAGAGACAATTAGATAATTCTGATGTCTTGTTTAGCATTTACTGTTCACATTGCAGTATTTCATTGTTGCCCATTCATCAAAATTAGCTGGGATAAAGACAGAGCACAGATTATATAGTTGATCCTTGAACCACACAAGTTTGAACTGTGCAGGTCGACTTATATGCAGATTTTTTTCAGTGAGATATATTGGAAAATTTTTTCAAGATTTGTGACAATTTGAAAAAGCAGACAAACCATGTAGCCTAGAAATATCAAAAAAATAAGGAAAAGGTTGTGATGAGGACATAAAATATGTATAGCTATAGCCTACTTTATCATTTTCTGCCATAAAATATTACACAAATCTATTACAGAAGATCAAAATTTGTCAAAACTTATGTGCATGGCCAGACATGGCAGCTCACACCTATAATTCCAGCACTTTGGGAAACCAAGGTGGGAGAATTGCTTGAGGTCAGGAGTTCCAGACCAGCCTGAGCAGCATAGTGAGACCCCATCTCTATTAAATAAAAAATAGCCAGGTGTGGTGGCACATGCTTGTAGTTCTAGCTACTTACTAATTGGGAGGCTGAGGCAGGAGCATCATTTCAGCCCAGGAGTTTTAGACTGCAGTAAGCCATGATCATACCACTGCACTCAAACCTGGGCAACAGAGTGAGACCCCTACTCAAAAAAAAAAAAAAAACCAGAAAAGAAAAGAAATAAAACCCATTGTGAAAAATGCAACATATTAATGTAAAATGAGAACAGCAGAGAAAACGAGAACAGCAGAGGAAACAGAGTGTTGGGTGTATGGGAACTTACTATCCTCACAGCAGTTCTGGAAACTAAAACTATTCTAAAATTAAAAGTTAATTTAAAAATTGAATGTCATGAAGATATTATAAAAGAAAGTATGCACACAAACACATAGACTATAAGTGGCACCATTTACAGTTAAAAGAAATGTAAACAAATGTAAAGAGGCAGTATTAAATCATAACTACATAAAATTAACTAGTATCTATTGTACTACGGTAATAATTCTGTAGCTACCTCCTGTTGCTGTTGTGGTGAGCTCAAGAGTTGTGTTCCCTTAAAACACCGTGTGAGGCTAATCATCTTCATGTGAGCAATTTGTCTCTCCAGTAAGTTGCATATCACAGTAAACAGTGAGTACTTAGAATTCTCACATATTTTTTATCATGTTAAGTGCAATACCGGAAACCATGGGGCCCATAAGGATTGCCACTAGTGATGCTGTAAGTGCTTCCAAGAAGCAGAGGAAAGTCATAACCTTACAAGAAAAAGTTGAATTGCTTGACACATACCACAGATTGAGGTTTGCGGCTGTGATGCCCACCATTTCAAGATAAATGAACCCAGAATAAGGACCATGGTGAAAAAAGAAAAGGAAATTCATGAAGCCATCACTGCAGCTATTCCAGAAGGTGTAAAAACCTTGCACTTTTTGCAAAATACCTTCTTATCTCATATCGAAAATGCAGAAAATGCAGCTTTTGTGTAGGTACAGGACTGCTATAAGAAAGGCATACCTATAGACTATAATATGGTTAGAGAAAAAGCAAGGACATATATGGCAACTTAAAGCAAAAGGAAGGTGAACTATCTAAAGTTGGAAAATTTAATGCCAGCAAAGGATGGTTTGACAATTTCAGAAAGAGATGTGGCTTTTAAAAAGTCAAGATAACAAGAGAAGCAGCTCCTGCTGACCAGAGGCAGTAGATAAGTTCCCAGGCACCAGTAAGAAAATTTTAAGGAGAAAAAATATCTGCCTGAACAGATTTTTGGCACAGACAAAAGTGCCATATTCTAGAATAAAATGCCACACAAAGGACATTTATTAGTAAGAAAGAGAAGCAAGTACCAAGATTTAAGGCAGGAAGAGACAGGCTAACTTTATTGTTTGGTGTAAATACAGTAGGGTTTACAATCAGGACTGCCCCTATCTATGAAGCTGCTAACCCCAAGCCTTAAAGGAAAAAGATAAGTACATGCTACCCACCTTTTGACTGTACAATAAGAAGGCCTGAACAAGAAAAGCCCTTTTCCTGGATTGGTTCCATTGATGCTTTTTCCCTGAAGTCAGGAAGCACCTTTCCATTAAAGGACAGCTTTTAACGTTCTTTTGATATTAAACAATGTCCCTGGCCACCCGGAACCCCATGGATTCAACATTGAAGGCATCAAAGTGAACTACTTGTCCCCAAACACAACATTTCTACTTCAGTCTCTAGATCAAGGGGTCATAAGGACCATTAAGGGTCATTACATAGTACTACAGGAAAGGATTGTCAACACTATGGAAAAGAGCCCTAGTAGAGAGAACATCATGAAAGTCTGGAAGGATTACAACATTGAAGATGCCATCATTGTTTAAAAATAAAAAGCTGTGAAAGCCATAGTCCAAAACAATAAATTTCTGCTGGAAAAAACTGTGCCCAGATTTTGTGCACGACTTCACAGGATTTATAACAGAGCCAGTCAAGGAAATCATGACAGATATTATGGATATGGCAAAAAAAAAAAAAAGGTGAGGAGGGGGTAAAGGGTTTCAAGGTATGGATCTTAGAGAAAATTCATGTGGTAATGGACACCACACAGGAGGAATTAACAGAAGATGACTTGGTGGAGATGAGGGCTTCCAAATCAATGCCAGATGATGAGAAAGATGATGCAGAAGAAGCAATGCCAGAAAACAAATTGACATTAGACAATCTGGCAGAAGCGTTCTGATTATTCAAGACTGCTTTTGAATTCCTTTACAAAGTGGATCCTTCTATATGATATGGGCACTGAAACTAAAGCAAATGGTAGAAGAAGGATTGGTACTGTATAAAAATATTTTTAGAGTAAAGAAAACACAAAAAAGTCAGACAGAAATTATGATGGTATTTCTATAAAGTTACAATGCCTGCCTTTCCTGCCTCACCTTCTACCTCATCTACGTCTTCACCCTCTGCCACCCCTGAGATAGCAAGACCACTCCCTCTTCTTCCACCTCCTCCTCAGCCTACTCAACATGAAGACTTTTATGGTGACCCACTTCTACCTAATAAATAGTAAGTATGTTTTCTCTTTCTTATGATTTTCTTAATAGCCTTTTTTCTCTAGCTTACTTTATTATAAGAATATACAATATAATACATACAACATACAAAATATGTGTTAACTGACTGTTTATGTTATCAATAAGGTTTCTAGTTAACAGTGGGCTATTAGTAGATAAGTTTTGGGGGAGTCAAAAGTTATATGCAAATTTTTTATTGCATGGGGAGCTGGTGCCCCCTCAACTCCCATGTTGTTCCAGGGTCAACTGTAGTCTCTATTTTAGACACACAGATAAGACTATTCCTTTCACCCACATACAAAAGCAACAATAAAATAATCAAGTGTTTTAAAAGAATTTTTGTTTCTAACAATAATCCTTAAAAAAAAGGTGTAATCCCCCAACACACACACGCACATGCATGCATGCACATACACACACGCACATGCATGCATGCACATACACACACACACACACATACATACATTATATATACACACACAAAAATTCTAATCAGGTAGTTTTCTTGAGGATTGTTAATATAGACCCTTGCCCCTTCCCACAATGGATGTAACCCAAGGTGGACTAATCAGTATTTATATGGCATTTATTACACTGGAGCTGGGGGAAAAATCCAGTCTCTTTCTGGTGGCAAAGTTGTGTCAGAGATGTAAAAAATAGGAGCTGCTAGTAACCAAGCTTCCAGTCATATGAAAAAAGCCAGTCTGACAAGATGAAGCTGACCAGAGAGCAGCAGAGTTTACAGAGGGAAACGGGCACAATTCTTACAACATTTTAGTTCCTGATGTCAGTAATTCCTGAGCCTCAATTGCACCCCTTTCTGAAGTTACCTGAGTCAAAATTTATATGGTTATTGTTTGTCTAACTTGGACAGACCTGGGTTTCTATCATTTGAAATAAAAAGTCATGCCTAATATAGCAGATATTATTATTCCTGCTTTTTACACATAGGAAACCTAAAGTTCACAAAAATTGAGTAAGATTATGAAGTCAGTTAGCTTTGGCCTGGAAGCACATGTGTTTTTTATAAAGACAAGTTGCAACCCACTGAAGAAAAAAAGCAGCTAAAGGAAAGATATATAAAAAGAGGGAAACAGAACAGGAAGGCAGAGGTATGGCGAATGAACAAAAATGGTAACAGCATTTATGTCAAGTTGAAACTTTAAAAATATCAAGTTTTCTTTATTAAGTTAGGAAGCAAAACTCTTGAGAGTCTTCAGTAACAGCTGATTCCATCCTAGTTTTTTTTTTTTTTTTTTTTTTTTTTTTTTTTTAGTAACGGGTGATTCCATTCTTTTTTTTTTTTTTTTTTTTTTTTTCCTTTATATAGTATCCAGGTGCACCTTAACTGGTTCTTCTTCTTTTAGTCTCTCACATGAGCCTCTCCATAGAGCACATTACAGCATGGTAGCTTGCTTCATCAGAACAAGCAAGCAAGAAGGCAAAGAAGAGTGCTAGCAAGAAAGAGAAAGTCCTAGTAGGGCTAAAGTCCTAGTCTTTTGTAGCCTATATGAAGTGGTAACCCATATGTTTTGCCGTATTCTGTTCTTAAGAAGCAAATCACTAGATCCAGCCCACCCACACACAAGGATTACCCAAAGGCATAAATACCCAGGAGTAGGGATTAGTGGCAGTCATGTTATAAGCTGCCTGGCACACTAGTGGTACTTAAAATATTAATAATAATGTATTTCGCAATCAAAGTGTTAGAGTCATTGAAATACATTAGGAGGTACCCAGTAAATGTTTGTTGAATGATTAAAATGAATGGAAAAAAATGATGCTATCCTTTTTGAAAAAATTAATTATAGTTTTCCTGCTATGTTCTCAATATTTCCAAATGTTTCTGACCATCTCTATGGCTGTACCAACTTCCTTCACACTGACTTTCTTAAAGTCAGAAACACAGAAACAATATAATTAATCTGGCATTTAATTGTGGTATTATGGTGATGGCAGAACACACCAGCACCTTTTACTTCAGTGCAATATTGACACATGTTCACTCAATAAACAAATCAACATTCCCATCTCAAATAACTCATTCAAGAGGATAGGCAACTCAAATGTTAAGCTATGAGTTGACAACATGCTACCTCTTCCAAAAACCATATAATGCCATTGTGATGTTTAGTTCCTTGAGAAGTAGCAAGACTCATCCACCCCATCTTTACTTGTTCTAACTATTGGTACCACTGTTTACACATGCACTGACCTCTGTCTGGCTTTCTGTGCCACTTTATGTCAGAGACTGTAATAAAGGGAAGTTCATGTGATGACAGTCCAAGACAGGCCTACTAAGTACAAGTGACAGAAAAAGTGGTGGTCAGCCCCTTTCTCATCCTACTAGTTTAACTAGAGAAGGTGGAGGGGCACAAGATGAGGAAGAAGATGAAAGAACCATTTTAACAGCATGAGGAGATAATCACTGGCCCCTTTTCTTTTTTAAACCAAAAAGCACACTGTCAACTCTCGATGACAACAGTAAGACTACAGATACGCTGCAGACTTGTCTCCAACTAATAATAGAAGCAAAAGTATTTTTATCTTAGTTGGTACCATTAAGATACCCTGCAACAGAGCTGTTTTGTTTTGTTTTGATTTTACAAAAAAATATACTGTCCTCATGAAGAAATGACAAAGTCAGCATGTGTGATACGTGGAGCCTCTGCAGTAGATGTTCTTCCAAGGAAGTGTCCCTCCTTTGCATGCAAGAAAAGAGGCTGCTTTGGAGAAGCACCAGGGAAGTGACAAAAAAAATAATACATGAGGTATAATATTTGGCCACATTGTGCACAGGGCCAGGAGGAAGGATGCAAAAAAACCTAATGTAGTTGACTTCAAAAAGATTTAGGAAGGCAGATAAACTATGTGTGCAGGAAAATGTGACAGTGGCTTTACTGGAAAATGGGAATTCTGAAGATGTTTAAAAGACTTGGTGTCTGTTAGGGTTTCTTAATCTCATAGGAATCCTGCATGCCATTTTTCATCCTCATAAGCTCCCCAAAGACAGAAACAGACCATTATCTCCCTTCATATTTCCAAGTATAGTGCCCTTAACAGGAGATGCTTACTGAATAATAACAAAGCTAACATTTATTCACTACTCAGCCAGATTCTCTACTATAAGCTTAATAGATTATCCAACTAAATGCCCCCAGCCCTTTGAATAGATATTACCATAAACCCCATCTTAGAGATGAGGAAATGAAAGTTTGGGAGGTAACGTGACTTGCACAAGTTCTTACAACTGTACTGTGGAGCCAAGATTCAAGTCCAGGTAGCTGATTCCAAAGCCTTCACCACTTTTAACCCTATACCAAATGATGGCAGATTTGAACTGCTGTTCGTAGGTATACAAGTGGATCATGAGTGACCCCTTTCTGATTCTATTTCACAGAATTTTGTTTTTCACTTGTCATGGTCAGAAAAGAATAATCTACCGCCAGAGGTAAACTCTTTTGCACAAATGAGGTGCTAAGCAGGTCACCTGTTTTTCCCATGGTTCTGCCACTCCAGTGTGTGTAAAATGGTGTCAAGAAAATGTACAACCATTGAGGAAGGATTTCCTGCTCAAAAGAATTTGTGTGTGTGTGTGTGTGTGTGTGTGTCTCAGGGTGGGTATAGTAGGGCAAAACGGCAAGGGTTTGGAAGGTGGAAAGGAGTGGAAGGTGGGCTGCAAAAATGTCGTTTTAAAATGGTAAATCCTTTCTTCCCCAAGTAAGACTTATCAGTCATCCACAACTCAATGTGAATTACTTTGATCAGTTTGCTTTTCTCTTAGAAACTGAAAGCATTCCTCTTGCTCTGGCCAAAGAAAATGACCAGTCACTGAGGACAAAAACATTGTATTAGTCTAGTCAGCTTGGGCTGCCATAACAAAATACCATATAATAAGTGGTTTAAACAACAAAAATTATTTTCTCACAATTCTGGAGGCTGGAAGTCCAAGACCAGGCTGCTAGTATGGTAGGGTCCTGGTGAGGGCTCTTTTCCTGATTTGCCGGTGGCTGCCTACTTGCTGTGTCCTCACTTGGCCTTTCCTTGGTGCATGTGCATGATCTCTCTTCTTCTTATAAGGCCACCAATCTTATTGGAATAGGACCCTACCCTTATTACCTAATTGAACCTTAATTACCTCCTAAAATCTCTGTCTCCAAATATAGTCCACATTGGGAATTAGGGCTTCAATATACGAAATTAGAGAAGGTGGGGGAAGCAATTCAGTCCAAAGCAGTAGTGGTAGTAAGCTCTGGCAAAGAATGATGACTTGTGACACCCAACCCACACTTTCTCTCCCCCACCCCAACTTCTCCCAGGGCCTGGAATAAGTCCTAGAGACGGCTGCATAATTGAAAAAAGATGCTGAAGGCTCCTGGTGCACAAGGGGAATATTTCTTAAACAAGAGAGCTGGGCTTCCTTCTGGTAGCAGGGTAAACCTGGCAACTCTAAGATGTTCAATAAAACGCTCCAGCTGTAAGATTGCTGTGAGAGCTGTAATTCATTTGGGGTTCTCCTTTGTGCAGGGGCCTTGGGATAGGATTCTTCCCACATGACTAGAACCTTGCTGACTTGGCCTTATCCCATACTGCACATGTCTAATCCAGTTCTGCCACTGTGACTATGACCCTTTGGCCTTATCAATGCCAGCTTACCTCACCATGTTTCTATCTAATACAGCAAGGACCTGGGCAGATTCAGCCATCTCACTACATCAAACTCTGCTCACACTGCCTACATCTGGTCCCTTCTACCCCCAATCTAGGTCTGTGTTCCATAGTATCCTGTATTATCTATCTAGTCCTGCTTGAGGGCTGTGGGCTCATTTGGTTCACAGTACACAGCTCCACATTGACAGAGTGGAAGGATGAACTGTTTTGGAGCTTGAGGAATTAGGGAAGATGGTTAAGACATATTTTATGTTTTTTAGGAAGGCCTAAAAATCCTCATTCCCTTTTCCATTCTGTTGGGAGCCCTAGGGCACTGAACGTGTCACTAAAAATCTTCCTGATTAAATTAACACTTGTGAGAGTTAAGACACTGCAACTAGAGAGTGAAAAAAACAGGCATCATGGGGACAGTATAATATGGCCATATGTCAGGGAAACTGGTTAAAAACACAGCCTTTAGAGCTCAATAAACCTAGGTCTTCATCTCGGCTCTGCCTTTTGGTGACTATGCAACATTGAATACTCTATTCAACTCCTCTAAGCCTCAGTTTCTTCATCTTTAAACTGGAAATAACACCTCCAAATTCATGTTTTTGTCAGGATTGAAAAGGTACCATAATCAAAGTGCTGATTATAGTGCCAAATCTATAATAAGCATTCAATAAATAGTAGTTATTACCATTGAGAAGAAATATGAACTGGGAAGAAAAGAGCACTAGTTAGCCGGATGCGGTGGCTCACATCTGCAATCCCAGCACTTTAGGAGGCCAAGGGGGGTGGATCATGAGGTCAGGAGTTCAAGACCAGCCTGGCCAATATGGTGAAACCCTGTCTCTACTTTAAAAATATACAAAAATTAGCTGGGTGTGGTGGCGCATGCCTGTAGTCCCAGCTACTCAGGAGGCTGAGGCAGGAAAATCACTTGAACCTGGGAGGTAGAGGTTGCAGTGAGCAGAGATTGCACCACTGTACTCCAACCTGGGCCACACAGTGAGACTCCATCTCAAAAAAGAAAAAGAGCACTAAGTTTGGAGAAGGCTGTTGGCAGGAAGGTGAGGGGAAGGCCTAAAAATCCTCATTCCCTTTTCCATTCTGTTGGGAGCCCTAGGGCACTGAACGTGTCACTAAAATTCTTCCTGATTAAATTAACACTTGTGAGAGTTAAGACATTAAAAATATTTAAGTTAATGAATGTTCCTTAGTTTTCCACTACTTGCAAAGTACTCTAAATCAGCATTTTCTTATATCACCAGTGGTTGCCTCTGAATCATTTTTAATGTGTTTTTCTTTGTGGGATCAAAAGAGATGGCAAGTTGAACACTATTCAGCATCATGTAGCCACTGGGATCCTGAAAGCACTAACCTTATCCCATTTACCACATCATGGAGAAATAAATTAAATTTTAAAATTCCATTTGATTTGAGGCAACAGTCATAAATATAAGGTCAGTACAACATAAACTCAGCATTTTCCACCTTGTTTCTATTATATATATGGTTTAGATTATGTGGTAGTGAAACTACCAATAACCCAAATTTGATTGGTGTACATGCTTACAGATGACAGTGGATGTCTCGCAAAAAAACCCTTAGAAATGAAAGTTGAGTATTAAATACTCAGTGGATCTAAGCATCAACTATACACACACACACACACACATTTATTTATATATAACTCTAAGGCTAGAAAGATCTGTTTATATATATTACTTTATCCAAAAGAATGGTGATTCACTGGTCAGCCATAGAACAGAATCACAGAGATAAATGCTGATATAAGAGGAAGGAATTTTAACCTATGGATTTCACTCACTCAGCAATTTGTTATTAGACAACCTACAGAATGGGAGAAAAATTTTTGCAATCTACCCATCTGAGAAAGTTCTAATATCTAGAATCTACAAGAAACTTAAACAAATTTACAAGAGAAAAACAAACAACCCCATTAAAAAGTGGTCAAAGGATATGAACAGATACTTCCCAAAAGCAGACATTTATGTGGACAACAACATATTTAAAAAAAAAAAAAAGCTCAAAATCACTAATCATTAGAGAAATGCAAATCAAAACCACAATGAGATACCATTGCACGCCAGTCAAAATGGCAATTATTAGAAAGTCGAGAAACAACAGATGCTGGTGAGGCTGTGAAGAAACAGGAATGGTTTTACACTGTTTGTAGGAATGTAAATTAGATCAACCATTGTGGAAGACAGTGGCGATTCTTCAAAGATCTAGAATCAGAAATACCATTTGACCCAGTGATCCCATTACTGAGTATATACTCAAAAGAATATAAATCATTCTATTATAAAGATACATGCACACGTATGTTCATTGCAGCACTATTCACAATAGCAAAGACACTGAATCAACCCAAATGCCCATCAGTGATAGACTGGATAAAGAAAATGTGGTACATATACACCACTAACACTATGCAGCCATAAAAAGAAATGAGATCATGTCCTTTGCAGGGACATGGATGGAGCTGGAAGCCATTATCCTGAGCAAACTAATGCAGGAACAGAAAACCAAACACTGCATGTTCTCACTTATAAGTGGGAGCTGAACGATGAGAACACATGGACACAGGGAGGGGAACAGCACACAACGGGGCCTCTCAGGAGTGGAGGGGAGGGAGAGCATCAGGATAAATAGTTGATGAATGTGGGCTTATTACCTAGGCAATGGGTTGATAGGTGCAGCAAACCATCATGGCACACGTTTACCCATGTAACAAACCTGAACATCCTGCACATGTATCCCAGAACCTAACATTAAATTAAGTTTTAAAAAACAAAAACAAAAAGCAATTTGTTATTGAGTACCTATTAGACATTGTTTTCTCTCTGAAGACAACACAGTAAACAAGGAAGATGAGGTCTCTTCCCACAAAGTTTGTATTTAAAGCAGGAAGGACAAACAATAAGTTTGAAAAAGAAAATAATAAGAATTTCCAGTCACTAAATATGCCATGAAGAAGACAAACCAGAGAACAATGGTATTATAGAGCATGGTGTGTTCAGGCAGGAAACATGATACGTTAAATTGGTTTGGAGTAAGTTTGGCTGCATATACAAATTAACCTAAAATAACAGTGGATTAAGTAAGATAAAACTTATTTCTCTCTCATTTAAAAGAAGCGTAGAGGTAGACAGCTCGGGGCTACTGTAGAGCCTCACAAATTCATCAGAGTGCTTTCCAAATCTCTGCTCTACCATACCCAGTGAATACCCTTTCCCCCATGGTCCAAGATGGCTGCTAGAGCTCAGTCACCACATTAGGTATTCCAAGTAACACAACAGATAGAGAAGAGGAGAAAGAAGAATACACTTCTTTCCTTTTATAGTTCCTGTCAAAGTACCACAGTACACTTTGGTTTACATTTCATTAGCCAGAACTTAGTGACAGGGCCACACTCAGCTGCAAGGAACGTTGGAAAATATAGTCGTTCAGCTGTGTGGCAATGTGCCTAACAAAGAAAGAAAGGGAGAAGGACATTGAGAAGCCACTAGCATTGGTGCCAGAGGAGGTCAGGGAAGGCCTCTCTGAGGAGTCAGTCATATGACCTGAAGCCTCAATGATGAAAAGAAGGCAGCCATGAAAGGATCTGGAGATGAAAGGTTTTAAAGGGGAGAACAAGTGCAAAATCCCTGAAGTGGGAAAGAACTCTGTATACCTTAGAAATCACAAGAAAGCCAGGGCACTGGTATGAATTGAATGAGAGAGTGTGCAGGAAAACAGTCTGTTGCATTCCAAGAGTGGTGCCATATTGAAGTGAAACCACCATGATGACTAATGTGGCATACCAACATGTTCTGCAGCAAAGTCTTTAAACAATACTTGTAGCATAGATAACTCCCCAAAAAGATGCTCATCTAACCTCCCCAGTGGTCACAAGTTTGGCAAGAAAGTCTGAGGCATGACCAGCTGCATATGTCTTTACACTAAAAGTTTGCTATATGAAGGATACTTTCTAGAGGGCAGGTGTGGGGATTCACTATCTAGCAGCTACCCAAGAAATGACAACTCTTTGTTAGTCCCTATTAAATGTTTCTTTCTGAGAAACTGGATTTGTCAGCCTCTTTCTCTGGCCTCTCAGCTCCCTCGGCCTTCAGGGGTAGGTTTGCATAGACCTGCTCACTGTTCTCACTCTGTTCTTACTGCAGAACAGAGTGCTACAGCATGAAGTCAGAAGACTGGCATATTAGACTTAATAATAAGTCATGGTAATAAGTTGAGATTGGAGTATTTCCAGTCCCCTTAAAAGGGCCATGCCCATTGTGATAGGATGGATAAAGCCGCCCTAGCCTGAGCCATCAAACATCCAATTTATCTAAGTCTCCTTGTTGTAAATGCACACCCACATGGCAGTCTTCTGATTCCACAGCTCTATCAATAAAGTAGCTCTGGTTCTTCAGTCTCACTCTCCCTCTCCCGATTTCCTTAGCAGTTTTTCCCAATTGTGACTTTGGAGTGGTTGGGCTTTAACAAGATCATGTAGGCATACCATGAACACAGATACAATTCAAGGTAGTTAAATCTTAAATTCCCTCAAAATAAACGTATCAGTCAAGTAATATAAGATTTCATTCTTGGCTTCCAAGGAAAATATCCAGAAAAGGCTCTCTTAACCTTTGTTTGCAATAAAATAAACAGCTCAACAGTTTCCCTTTGGATTCGCCCAGATTTCATACTGGGGTTTGTGGGGAGTGTTCACATCTGCAGAGAGAAGAAAGGGAACAGCTGGAGAGGTTGTCTCTTCTTCCAGCATTTGCTCTTTGTAAGCTCTGATAATCTGAGTCACTGATCTTCCAGAAAGTTCAGCTGTTTAAAGATGGATCTAAATTCCCAAGAGATTAGTAGGATTGTGAACAAAATAATGCCCTATAAGGCTAGTGTCTCAGAGGGCTTTCCTTGTCTATGTCACTCACTACACACTCAAATGCACACACATATATTTACACACACACATATCTGTATACATATACAACAGCTAAAGCAGGCCAAGCAATTTGCATATGAAACAATTTTAATACGTGTGCAGAACCTGGCAGGTTAAAGTCAAGCATTAGTCAAACAGATAACAAGGTTAAAAAAAAATGCAAGGAAGAGGTCACACAGAGAACTGTGGAACAAAGGAAACTCTAATGCAATAGGAAAAGTTGAACTTTGATCAAATGAATAAATAATGATAATGATTATTATGCATGCTATCTATTATTGAGCATTTACTACATGCTAAACAATTAGCACATATTAAATAACATAAGGCTTATCTCATTTAATAATAATAACCTTAAGAGAGAGGCACTATTATTATACCGGCTTTATACTTAAAGAAACAATACTAAAGATCAAATTTCTTGCCCAGACCTGAGAAACAGTAAGTGACTGAGCTGAACTCAAGTCAGATCTGCCTAACTAAACCCTGTGCTCTAACAGCATCTTAGGCTTATATGATATTCATATGCCACATGGGGTAGAAAGGACAATGAAAAATGTAAACTTAAGCTACATTAATATTAAAAGTTTATAATATTTCTACTGGATTAAATTCCCATTATACCAGCATCATGTCAAATTAGGAACCAAATTTAATGACACAGACTTACAGAGTTAGAAAGTACTGGCTCCAACCACTGCTAGCTATGTGACCATGGCTAGTTCCACAAGAGCCTCAATTTCTCCAACTAAAGTGGGAAAAATATCTATTTTAAAGAGTTGATGTTAAGAGCAGAGATAATATATATGAAGTCAAAAACAATGTTTAGCATGTAGTAAGCATAGAAGGCACTAAAAATATGAAAGCCAATATATTTATCATTATTCCAAGAAGAAGGTGACTAGGACATAGGTCATGTTTTATAAACATTAGCATGAGATGTAAATTCATATTTTCTAAAGGAGTGCTTTCATTATTACTTTGCATTCTGCTACAAATTACAATTCTTAACATTCCTAAAGTTGGGCTCTTCTAAGGCAAACAAAATAGATTCTATAAACCTAATAATTTCACATTCCTCACAGAACAGAAAAGGATTCTCTCCAGTTTCTTGTCAAAACTATCTCTGGGGAAAAAAAAAAAAAAAAAGGCCAGTGGATAGGAGGCCCAGTGGCTGCTGATTTCCTGCCAAATCCAAACACCCATATCTCTTCAAAGGTCTAGCTCATAAATAAATAACACTTTCTGTCTTGACTGACAGCGTTTATCTTGGATTTTAAAGCATCAAAGCACTGTTTGTGCCCAAAACATTTTGTGAAATGATACTAATGTGTTCAATGATCTACATTTGAGAGGTTGTATTTCTGAGGCTGATAAACTCCAGCAAAACCTCCCTAGTGAAGTCTATTTTCAGTACATAAACTTCATCTGCATTTGAAAAGGCATCCATTATTCACATCTGCGGAGGCATTTATAGTTTAAAGCAGACACAGGGACAGATTGGGGGTGGAGGCCTTCATCTATGTAGAGACAACTAGAAAGAAGCCATTAGAAATGTGGGAAAGCTGACACTAAGCTCATTTTTAGATCTAGACCCAAAATGAATTCTAGGGGCAGAAAAATAAAGCTATGAAATAAGAGCAAGTCTCCCTCCTTCTCTTCTTTCTCCTTTTATACTGCTACCATAGAAGCCAATATGCTTCTGCAAAGTTTCCCCCCGACACACAGGAATATCCTTGCCTCAGATTCTGCCAATCAAAAGCCTCAGACACCACTTCTTCCATAATCCCTGCCTCTTTCCTTCCTGCTGAGATCATATCCATCAAACTTAAAATCTGGACTGCTGATTCACCAAAATACTTCCAAGGAAATGAGACTGGTACCACAAGTGGTTGAGGGATGCCATGAAATAACATTGAATCACATAGGAGAAAGTTATTCTATTTTCATTGCTTTTTCTGAATTTCTGATTTGTTAAGAAGCACGTCTCACTGCCACACTAGTATGTCATTAGCACCTCTCCCAGTTGTTAAGCTTTCTTTTTACAAAGACTCAGTCTGAAAGCCAAGGAACAGGCAATACTACCTAGATAGAATTTAATAACACCATTTTGTGTATACTGTCTTTATTTTTAGTTATGGTCTGTTTGTGGCAAGTGAATTGTTTTTCCATTTATAGTAGTAAAATAAAGTTTACTTTCTAAATTCATTTATTTACATTATTAAAGTTACAAAGATGAATCAAGAATAAAATTATATGCAGATAAAAAATTATGAAAGGGGGCTGAGAATGAGTAAATGTGGGAGATACTAATTATTATACAACCTGAAAACAGAAAAGTTTAAACTGTATCCCCCTACTACCCCAAGGCAGAGCTAATCTATCCCTCCTCTATAGTTCCACAGCCTTGTTTGTATCTCTAATACAACAAGAGTTCATCTTCTTTGAATTACAGTTAACTATGTATATTTCTTATATTCCCTAAATAGAAGTCAGAGTCTGGTTTATTCATTTTTAAGGATGTGTTTTATGTTCTACAGAGCACATTCTCTGTGAATGTCTGTTGAATTGAAAACTTGATTCACCTCCATCCCACCTGTGGAATAGTGGTAATCACTTTAAGGACCCTCAGGATGCACATAGCATACGATTTCTCTATAGCATGAGATTCTCATTATGCACTATTTAAATATCAGTCAATAAATAATCAATATGTACTTTCTGACCTTCTATCATGTTCAAGTTCTTTGGAGTGTGCAGAAAAAAATAAACAAGACATATTATAGCTCTTTGTTTTCTGATTTTAAAAAGTTCAAATATGAAAATTGCAGAAAATTTAGACAATACAAAAAGCAAAGGCTAAAAAGCGTAAAGTATAAAAATTAATAAACTCTAATTCCCACACCTGCAGATGACTGCTATTAACATTTTAGAGTGTTTTCTTTCAGTCTTTTTGTTTGTGTCTCAGTGCCACACTAGTATGTCATTAGTACCTCTCTAATAGTTGCTAAGCTTTCTTTTTACAAGGACTCAGTCTCAACATGCTTGCTTTGAAAATTGAGAATGCATTTGTGTATTAAATAATGTTTCTGTCTTTCATTTTCTTACTCATCCCCACATACACTCTTGTGCCACCTTGTTTTATATTTGGTTTCTATATGCCAGCCACATGAATGACAAGTAATGAAGAAATATCAAGAAATACAGAAGTATGGTTATAAATGTCCCCCCTTCCAAAATTTCCAAGTAGAGACATTCCATAACTTAACAGGAAACATAAAAAGCGTTTTGAAAAGGTGCCTCAGAATGTTTCTCTAAGTGAAGAACATCAATGGTGGGCATTTCCAATTGAGGATTAGTCATGGAATGATAGGCTGTGTGGGCTGGAAAAGGTTTTAGAGATGCCTTTGTAAGACGAGGAAACAAAGGTCAAGATAAAGTTAATGACTCAGCAAAGAACACTGATTACAGAACACAGAATAGCAGGGCCTATTATCTAAACCTATGCCCAATGGAGATAAAATATTTCACATTATAATGCAAGTCAATGGGATAAACAGGTGCGTGTTCACACAACTTCAGAAGATCATATCTATTACGGCATGAGGAACACCTGCATAGTTCAATAAATTAACAAAAAAGTATTCCTCACTCCAGAGCTGTCCAGTGAACTGTCACTATCGCCCTCCTGAATTTTTATCTTTCAACTGCCCACCCTTTCCTAAATTTGTGTCTTTTATTTTATTTTCAATTATTTTCTCCTTCCCTTTTCATGAATACATAACATAATCCCTATTTCAAGGTTTCTGTACAGAAATCTAAGCTCTTTGAAAGAAAATAGCTGTCACATATTATAAATAAAGAAGTTTATTAAAAATGGAATTAAATTGAAATACTTGGTATTCATTGACATTAATTTACCTAGCTAATAACAACAGTAATTATCATTGTTTTAATAATCTTTTAGAATTCATATTATCCGCCAGTATCAGGCATCTGCTACTAACACACTACTTATTACATTTGATTTCTTAATGCACCTTCCTTCCTTTCCATAGAATCCCTCTAGTGTGGTTTTCCCACCCACTAATCACTCTACTCTCTATATTTCAAGTACCTCCTCTCACTCCTTCACTCTAGATGTTAGTACTCATCAAGGATCTATTTGCAGTCCTCTGCTCTTGTATCTATCAAAAGTCCCTAATCCTTCATATGCATTCAAGATATTTGATACCTCTTTTATTAGTCAACTATTAAATAAATCTGTCAAGACCTGACTTCTCTCTCAAGTTCTAGTCATATCTTCTTAACATGGTACAAAATATCTTTAATTATATGTCTTGTTATCATCATACGAATAACTCAGTTTCACTATATTTTCCCCCAAATCAATGCCAATCCCTGATTTATCTTTCTGTCTTAATGGAGGTAAACCATTCCTTTGGCTTCCCTCTCTTACCCATAACATTTAATCCTCAACAAGCACTATCAATTCTTCCTTGTACTTCTTAATATTCATAACTTGATTCTCATGTTTCCAATTTCCAGATAGAGCCATTTATTATTATCTCATGCAGAGACTACTGCAATACCTTCCTTACTTGTTTCTCTGTCAACAGACCACCCACTTCTAACCTATCCTGTACAAACCTATCAGAATAATCTTCCTAAAATATTACTTTCATCATGCAATTCCCTGATCAAAATAATCTTTAATAAGTACGGTTGTCTAGAAAATAAAGTTCCAATTTCACATCAAATTCTCCATGATTTCCAACTTAACATTCTTATTTGGGGATTATTTGTAAGAAATAGCTCAGAAAAGTATAAAGGATAGTAGACTCTGAGTAAGGAGATAGGGAGTTTAAATACTAGTGCTGGTTGGTAATTGTATGATCTTATGAACATCAAATTATTTATTTAGAACATAAGGAAAAATAAAAATGTTTTCAAATAGTTGGAGTAAATACAAATTAAGTAAAAAACAAACAAACAACTGACGTGCATGACACATGGTAGGCATTCAATCAGTCTGAATCTGAATATGAGGTCTCTTCTACCTCTAAAGTTCAATGATTCTCTTCTCTAATCAGTGTTTCCAATTCCAGTCCAACTCCCATCTTCACTTTTCCCAAACGGAAATTCTTCCATTCTCTTGTGCCTCTCCTCTACACCTACACAAATATTACCATCCTTCAAGTTCTCTTCAAAACCTACCTACTCTATGAAGTCTACAACATAAACCTCATCTAAAAGTGGTCGTTGCCTCTAGCACTCACGTCTCTTAATTTATTAGTTGTCTTACATCATCAACTTTTCAAGTATTCAGAATATATCATTCTAGTAACATTACATGCTCCTTAAAGACTACTAATCTGCATGGCTCCTTTTTGTATGCCCTGTTCATTCATTCAATCATTTAGAGAAAGCCACCTTTTTTTTTTTTTTTTTTTTTTTTTTTTTTTTTTGAGATGAAGTCTTACTGTATCACCCAGGCTGGAGTGCAGTGGCATGAATCTGGGCTCACTGCAGCCTCCGCCTCCCAGGCTTAAGCAATTCTCCTGCCTCAGCCTCCCGAGTAGCTGGGGTTACAGGTGCCTGCCACCACCCCCAGGTAATTTTTGTATTTTTAATAGACACAGGGTTTCACCAAGTTGGCCAGACTGGTCTTGAACCCCTGACCTCAAGTGATCTGCCTGCCTCAGCCTCCCAAAGTGCTGGGATTACAGGCGTGAGCTACTGGGCTGGGCCAGAAAGCCCTCTTTGATGAGGACTGAGTTACACTAAGTTTTAAAGGATGAGTAGACAGTGACCAGGCAAAGAGAGGGAGGGAAAGCTTCTAGGAAGAAGCAGCAGCTTGTGTGAAGGTTCTGAGGCCAGAAAAATAGTTTTGCAAAATAAAGGAATTAAAAAAGAGATAAGGTAGAGAGACAGAAAGGGACTAGAGAGAAGCAGCATAAGATGGCAGAGAAGGGGAATCAGCTCCTTCCCCTAAGAATATACTATCCAAGTGCCATATTTTTTAAACAGGTACTAGTCATATATTGAATGAGAGCTGTTCATACTATAATGAAAAGACTTCAGAAGTAGCAGCGTCGAAGATGCCAGGGTGACAAAAAGAGGAAACAGTTAAATGATGGGACTGTATTTTGATTGTTGCCCTTCTACCAACTAATGGCCACACCTCTACTCCCTCTGTGACGTGCCCCCTCAACTCAGTTGACATTAAAATCCTTCTACTGTTAGGTAGAAAAAATAAGTTCTAATGCCTGATAGCAGAGTAGGGTGACTATAGCTAATAACAATATATTGCATTTTTCAAAATAGCTACAAGAGGGAACTTACAATGCACCCAACACATAGAAATGATAAACGCTCAGGTGACGAATACCCTGAATACTCTGGCTTGATCATTACACATTTTATGCATATAACAAAACTTCACATGCACCCCATAAATATGTACAAATATATCAAAAAGATTTTTTAATCCTTCCAGGCTGGAGTTCAGATCATGTGGGGCTCTTCCGGGCTAGGATAAAAAGTTAGGACTTTATGTTATGAAGATTATCTCATTTGCATTCTAAGAAGATCACCCACTGCCGTAACTGGCACGAGTGAACCACGATTTAAAGGATAAATAAATTAGGAGAAAGGGGTAGACTCCAAATGGTTTTTTTCTGAGCATTTAGCTGGCAGTTGCCATGGAGGCTTGAGCTCAAAAAGCTGATACAGATAATGGAGCTGGGTATAAGCTCAGAGGCAATACCTTCCTTACTTGTTTCTCTGTCAACAGAAAAGAAATATCCTTTCTAGGATATTTCTAGAATATCCTAGAAAGAGTTTAACATATTATAACATACCATAACACTACCATATTAGCCCCACTCCAGCCATGCCCCAAATGTGATTCTCCATTGGAGTTTATGATACTGTAGAATGCTATAACACAGAGAAAACAAAGTCATATTTTCTTCTCACACTTAAGCCAGTGGAAGTCTTCTTTCTACAGAGTTACCTAACTCTTCAGCTATTTCAATGTGAACTGTCTCCAAGCCATTTGAGGTTGCAACTTCTCTGTGCTTTGTCTCAGCACAAATACAAACTCTTTCTGGGAAAGTCTGAGGAAAGCTCATGAGATATTTGTGCGTTTTATTTGGTTTCTCAATTGGAAAAAACAATAGACATTTCCCTGTTTAAAAAGAAAAACAAATCTGTTGACTCTTAGATACAAATAACTCAAACCAGCTGACCTTTAAAAATGTCAAACTTCACATGTGGTCAAGCCTCAGACAGACTCTAAGCTTAGTTTGGAAAAAAAAAAAAAAAATTTAAATAATGAACTGGTAAAGCAAATAAAGTTAAATATTTCAATGATTATTCAATTGAGTAACCACTAGTGACCCCAAACTGCCACTTGTTACGGATAGATGCTTGTAAGATTTTAACTTGGGAGAGCCCAGAAACAACCCAATTATGGTGGGTGTCCTTTCAAATCGACCAGGGGCTACAAGCAAAAGGAGAGGGAATATCTGACCAGTAAAAACTGAAATTCTGAGGCCCTGGGGAATACTAGAAAAAAGTCTATTACACACATGACTCACTTACTCCTGGCTTGAACAATGAATTTTTCAGATTAAGGACTAAAACCTTTAAAGGATTGAAAATCATAGACTTTCCCCTCCCTATACAACCCTACTATGTGATTCAAAATAAAAACAATACTAACCTATAAGAGAAAAAACATATAAGGAAGCTTGACAGATTTCTAAATTTCCTCACGATGGCCACTCTTATGCCTTTAAAAATTAATAATTTAAATTGTTTTGCCAGTTTTCAAAGGGAATTTTTTATACCTGATGTAAATGACGAGTTGATGGGTGCAGCACGCCAACAAGGCACAAGTATACATATGTAACAAACCTGCACGTTATGCACATGTACCCTACAACTTACAGTATAATAATAATAAATAAATTTTTAAAAAAATAAAAATAAAAAAAATAAAAAAAATAAGATTAAAAAAAACAAAAAAACAAAAAAACAAAAACTAAAAAAAAAAATAAATAAATAAATTCTTTTAAAAATATATGGTACCCTATTTTTGCAAGCTCCCTAAGCATATGCTTAGTTCACCTGAGGGCAATCAGCATTGTTTGGATCCCCACAGATACACTGTTTAGGTTTCCTGCATTCCAAGAATGACCATAATTTAAAAACCAAAAAATAATTGATGTTGGTGTGGATGTGTGAAAAGGGAACATTTTTACACTGCTGGTGGGAATGTAAACTAGTATAGCCACTATAGAAAACAGTATGGAGATTCCTTAAAGAACTAAAAGTAGAACTACCATTTGATCCAGCAATCCCACTACTGGGTATTTACGCAAAGGAAAATAAGTCATTATATGAAAAAGACACATGCACATACGTGTTTATAGCAACACAACTCACACTTGCAAAAATACGGAGCCAACCTAAATGTCCATCAATCAATGAGTGGATAAAGAAAATGTGGTATATATACACCATGGGACGCTATTCAGCCATAAAACGGAATGAAATAATGGCATTTGCAGCAACTTAGATGGAGCTGGAAGTTGTCGTTCTAAGTAACTTAGAAATAAAAAACCAAATATTTTATGTTCTCACTTATAAGTGGGAGCTATGTTATGAGGATGCAAAGGCATAAGAATGATATAATGGACTTTGGGGAGTTGGGAGGCGGGTCAGGGATAAAAGACTATATTGCGTACAGTGTATACTGCTTGGGTGATGGCTGCACCAAAATCTCAGAAATCACCACTAACGAAGTTATCCATGTAACCCAAAACTGCCTGTATCCCAAAAGCTATTGAAATAAAAAATTTAAATAAATAAATATCACAAAATATGTCCTGCATTCCATAAAATTAATTATGGAAATTCTTAAGTAAGTATTTTTAACATAAATCAAAGTCACTTTACATTACTAGATAACTAAATGATTATCTGTAATTTTACAAAATGAGTGACAGCATGACATCTCAATGAGACTCCTGTCTGGTCTTCTCATTCCTCACATAATCAGTTTCTCAAGGCTAAGCATAGCATATATGATTATGCACCAAAATTTCATCCTGGCTTATGGGAAACTACATAAAGTCAAGTTTATGTAAGTCAAGCCTTAGAACCCAAAAGCTTTCTATGTTAATCTTTCCTTTTTCTACCTGTTCTTCAGCATCAGAAAGGAAATAACCACAGTTCATTCCTAATCAGATAGTTAACAGTTGCATTGGTCTGAAGCCCAGTGCCAATATTTTCACCCAGACTTCCCCTATCCAATAGGAAAGGAAAAATCCCACAAATCTCAAGGTAACAAATGGACAAGTCTATACTTTAACTCTCTCTTCTTCATGTTTCTTTTATCTTCCTAGGTAAGTGTTTGTTGGGTTCTTGCTGGAGGTTAATTAAGAAGAAACATGATGAGGTTTCTTCAAAGTACCCTTGACTGAAGACAGAACATGCTATGACATTAATCCAGTCACTTCTCTTATTCCCTTCAATCTGTAACCAATGTCCTGGGGATTTGTACTAGAGTGAACTAAAAGGTCCTGTGTTAGGCCATTCTTAAATTGCTATGAAGAAATACCTGAGACTGGGCAATTTACAAAGAAAAGACGTTCAATAGGCTCATGGTTCTGCAGGCCATACAGAAAGCATGGCATCAGCATCTGCTTGGCTTCCAGAGAGATCTCAGGAAGTTTCCAATCATGGGAGAAGGTGAAGCGGGAGAAGGTGTTTCGTGTGGCAAAAGCAGGAACAAGAGGTGGGGAACAGGTGTCACCCACATTTTTTTTTTTGAGATGTACTTTTGCTCTTGTTGCCCAGCTGGAGTGCAGTGGTGCCATCTCAGCTCACTGCAACCTCTGCCTCCGGAGTTCAAGTGATTCTCCTGCCTCAGCCTCCCAAGTAGCTGAGATTACAGGTGCCCACCACCATGCCAGGCTAATTTTTGTATTTTTAGTAGAGATGGGGTTTCACCACGTTGGCCACACTGGTCTTGAACTCCTGACCTCGGGTGATCTGCCTGCCTTGGCCTCCCAAAGTGCTAGGCTTATAGGTGTGAGCCACCATGCCTGGCCTGTCACCCACTTTTAAACACCGAGATCACATGTAAACTCAGAGCAAGAGGTCACTTTTCACCAAGGGGATAGAACCAAGCCATTTATGAGGAATCTGCCACCATGATCCAAACACCTCCCACCGTGCCCCACCTCCAACACTGGAGACCACATTTTAACATGAGATTTAGAGGGGACACATATTCAAACCACATCAGGTCCTTTGCAACACTGACACTTTATAATTATGGAAACGTCTTTGCCTCAATGAAGGAGAGGACAGGTAGGCTTAGATTAGTATAAAATTAATGATTCAATAACACTGCTAAAGTGGGCTAATATTTAAAAAGCACATTGACTCAACCAATGTACCCTTTTATCATTGCATTCCTTGAATTCAGGACAATGCTAACACAAAAAAGTGGCCTAAAATAAACTGTTCTGATTGTATCAAGTATCTGATACCACCCTGTGATTTCATGAGAAAAAGAGCTTTATTTCAAGATCAGAATGTATAAAAAGCAAAAGGTCATCAAACAACATGCCCCATTTGTAAAATGAAAGAAGTTTCCCATGGCATAAAACTCAAGGTACTTGAAGAAAAGGATGAGGCAAAAAATAGGTAATCAGAAGCCATATGATGTGCCTGTTAAATTTTAAAAAGTTATTTCCCCCTAAAAACCTTAAATAAATCCAATAAAGTATTTAATCATGTAAGCAATTAAATCTGTATTTCAGAAAGAAGCCTCTGGTATCATCTTCACAGTTTGTGATATGGTGCACATTACAGAGGCTATATTTATTTCCCTGATTCAGAGCAGTTTAAAATTTGATAATAACTGTAAGGAATACAGAATTACTGAAAATAATTAGTTCCATTCATCCATCCATTCATTTATTCATTAAATTAACAAAAATTTAATACTGACTACTACATGTGAGGCACCAGAGTTACAAAGACTAACAAGAATAACAACATAATCCATTCTTCCAAACAATTTTGAATTTGTAGAGGAATTGTGGATTTTTAAAAAAAATCTGTTGTTTTTATGACATTGTTATCATCATTTTTACTTGTGATCTCAAATGTAGAGGATAGAATTAATTCTACTCAGTTAATGATACTTCATCATCATTGATCCTTGCAAAGCCTCTCTATTCTTTCATTTTTTTTAAAATTTCTCTTTGTACCTATAACACATTCACATCCCCATTCATAAGTCAGACAACCACTTAAATGTGTTTAATATATTTTTCCTTGCATATGCCTTTATAAATGTGTATTATTATGTGAGCACATATTTTTAATTTATGTAAATGGTATTGTATTATATATTGCTGCCCGTTTATTTCACAATGTTATGATCCACTCATGTTGCTAGATATAACATCAAACTGTTTACTGTTAATTGTTGCATAACATTCCTTGTTGCACAATCATTACATTTTATCTATGCATTCTCCCCGAAATGAACATCCAGATTGTCACAACTCCCCACCACAAATAAAGCTACAACAAATACCCTCGTACCTGGCCCTTTATAGACCCACATGAGAATTCCTATGGGAGTATAAACACGTAAGTGAAATTTCAAAGTCAAAGAGTGAGCATACTCTTCATTTGTTTTCCAGAATAACTGTACCAGTGTACAGTCTCACCAGCAGAATATGAAGGTTCCTATATCCCCTACTTTTACTCCCTGGGCCCCTACATTTTATGTTTTTATGTCACAATTTACATCTTTTTATATTGTTTATCCCTTAACAAATCATTGTAGCTATAGTTATTATTAACAGTTTTTAAACTATATCCCCTCATGCCTTTCAATGTATGGTATTATCAAACTTTCTAACTTTTGCCAGTTTAATAGGTAGAAAGTAATATCTCATTGTTTTTATAACTAGTATCTTTAAAATTATTAATCATTTTGAACATGAGCTTGTTAGCTTTTAGGGTTTTGTCCTAAGTAAATTTTCTGTTCCTATTCTTCACCTATTTTTCTCTTCTTATTGCTGTATTCTTGTTGATTCTAGGCATTCTATACATTCTAGATACTAATCTTTTGTTGATTATAGACATAGCAAAAATATTATTTCCTTATGTTATGTGCCTTTTAATATTGTCCCTGGAAGCTTTGTTGAACAAAAATCCTGAATTTTAATGTATTAATGTTTCCTTTATTGGTTGTGCTTTATTGGCTGAAATTTTGTTGAGAAGACATTTCTCGAGCCCTTAGTTCACAGAGATATTCACTTACTTTTTTTTCTATTAACTTTATAGACTTATTTTTCACATATAGGTCCATTGATTTCTAGTGCCACTTTATCATATATAAGTGATACATACATGTCTCCTTCTCTGAGATCTCCATTCTGCTCCCTTAGGCTGTTTATCTGAAATTGTATCATTGAGTTATGTATAAGTTAATTAAAACAACTTTGCTACTGTCTTTCCTTCTTCCTGTCTTCTCTTACTTAGCTCAAACCACTCCAACACTCTGCCCTAAAAGCTTGATTACAAATGGAAGAAAGAAAGACAGCCATCCTAGTTCTATTTTCTTTAGTCCTGCCCTTAATCAACAATGCAGAAAGCATTTTACATTCCCAGAAATGTAGTATCATGTTAATGCAGTTATTCTTAATATATTTATAAGACATATATGGGGGTGGGGGAGCGCCAGGCGGGTAAGTTTCTTGTTTAGAAGTCAAAAGCACTTTGGATATAGATGACCAGGTTTTTAAAGATGATAAAATTTATATATTGATTCCTGAGTCATGTATTAGTAACACTATCATGTTGAACTGCTTGTATATTCTTCTAGATTGTACTAAGCAATAAAATCACCATTCTCACAAGAACTGCAGTGATTTCTACTATACAATATAATTTTGAAATAACTCATACAGATCAGGTGGAAATGATAATAAACTACATTATTGAATTATAAATTTAAGGCTTATTATGCCTTCCATCAATCAGAGCCTATAGTAACCCTTTCCAAGAAAGCCATCAACAAAGTAGTAACACAAAATTGACAGTGTTTGCAATTTTCTATGTTTGAGCTATATACCCATGATTATAAATGTCAAAATTATCTTAATAAATAAACCATCTTCTCTCTAGATAAACTACAAGTCACAACTTTGACCCAAAGAAGGAAGCATCTTTCATAAGAAAGCTGTTACCCAAGTAAAAGCACCAAGCTGAGCCATTAATTGCAGACTATCCCTACGATGTATTACTATCTGAGAACCCTCAAAGAATTTCCTGTCCGCAAACACCTTTGTCTCCAAAGGTAAATTCTCATGTATACTGAAGATGCTGCCTCCAAGGCAAAATACCCAGGCCTACAAAACTTTGTACATAAATAGTACTTCTGAAATAGATTGTCTGGCACATAATAGTACTTCTGGCACATAAATAGTACTTCTGAAATAGATTGTCTTGATGATCGCATCTTAGTTATAACAAGGTAAATCTTAAGCTTACCTTACCAAATGTGAACAACTTCTAAGAACAAGAATATAGCATTTTTGCCAAGGAAAAAAATAAGGGACCTGAGTTTTTCATTGGAATTTCCAAGAAGTACATTTGGGTGATGTTCTCCAACTTTCCTTTCTACTAAGTTGTATTTTCCAAATTGCCTATAATGAGCAAAAAGGAAAAAAAAAACAGGAAAAAATATATAATTTATTTTAAAATACTATATTTATCCTCATCATCCTCCATACCCCATTACCAATACCACCAACCACCTACGCAGTGACAAAAGAGGGGTTTAAAATATGGGGAAGAGTAAATGATCAAATAGAATGATTTGTAGGCTGGGCATGGTGACTCATGCCTGTAATCCCAGCACTTTGGGAGGCTGAGGTGGGTGGACCACTTGAGGCAACAAGTTTGAGACCAGCCTGGTCAACATGGAAAAACCCCATCTCAACTAAAAATACAAATAATTAGCTGGGTGTGGTGGTGTGCACCTGTAATCACAGCTATTCAGGAGGCTGAGGCAGGAGAATTGCTTGAACCCGGGAGGCAGAGGTTGCAGTGAACTGAGATTGCACCATTGCACTCCAGCCTGGGCAACAGAGAGTGACTCTGGAAGAAGAAGAAGAAAGAAGAAGAAGAAAGAAGAAGAAAGAAGAAGAAGAAGAAGAAGAAGGAGGAGGAGGAGGAGGAGGAGGAGGAGGAGGAGGAGGAGGAGGAG